>NW_026611338.1:1357500-1480000 GCF_029633865.1 Lampris incognitus
TAGAAGAGCGCTTGCCCGGTGTCGGTCGGGGGCACAAGTCCTTGTGATCGAGGCTCGACCCGCGGACGGTGTGAGGCCGGTAAGGGCTCTCGCCGGGCCGGGGTGCGCTCTTCTCGGAGTCGGGTTGTTTGTGAATGCAGCCCAAAGCGGGTGGTAAATTCCATCTAAGGCTAAATACTTGCACGAGACCGATAGTGGACAAGTACCGTAAGGGAAAGTTGAAAAGAACTTTGAAGAGAGAGTTCAACAGGGCGTGAAGCCGTTAAGAGGTAAACGGGTGGGGTCCGCGCTGTCCTACTTCCTCTATATTTACTGTAGGACAACAGTGGTAAAATTAATGAAATATTATTTGAAACTTCCTTTATGTACTTATGTAAAAGAAGTTTCAAATAAAATTTCGTTGATGTTGTGCTGCAATAAGAGGAAGAGGAAGAGGAAGAGGAAGAGGAAGAGGAAGAGGAAGAGGAAGAGGAAGAGGAAGAGGAAGAGGAAGAGGAAGAGGAAGAGGAAGAGGAAGAGGAAGAGGAAGAGGAAGAGGAAGAGGAAGAGGAAGAGGAAGAGGAAGAGGAAGAGGAAGAGGAAGAGGAAGAGGAAGAGGAAGAGGAAGAGGAAGAGGAAGAGGAAGAGGAAGAGGAAGAGGAAGAGGAAGAGGAAGAGGAAGAGGAAGAGGAAGAGGAAGAGGAAGAGGAAGAGGAAGATTTTACCCAAAATTTCATAGATCTTATTTTGACAATGCCGCTTCACATATATCTTACTTGGGAAAGGTTGTGCACTCGGACGCACAATGACCCCGACACTTTGATTTGGGATACCACACTCATTCCTTCAAACTCCTCATCCAAGTCTCAATTATCTCCACGACAGATCCAGCAGAAAGCAAGATATTGTCAGGTGAATGGATGCAATAATGTGAACGATATGCTAGACCATTGACCTGAAGTACAACCTCTCAATATACCAGTTCATCTTCATTCCAGTCCTCCCCTATCATCATGACCTTTACAAACTGACCGAAACAGTACCATCACAGATACACGCACCCAAAATTAGGTTCCTCTATAGCGTGTCTGGGTTCAGCCTTACATATACAGTAAGGACCTCGAACATCCACACGGAACTTCGAATAGAACCACTGCTAGTTCACATCAAAAGAAGCAAGTTGACATACTTCAGGCATCTGATTAGAATACCTCCGGTGCGCCTTCCTTTGCAGGTTTTCCGACCACGACCAACTGCCAGGACACGCCGACTTACACACAGAACTCGCTAGAGAAACTACATGAACAAACTCGCCGGACAACAACAGTAAAAGCAATGAAATATTATTGGAAACATCTTTTAGATCAATACATAAAAGACATTTCAAATAATATTTCATTGCTTTTACTGCTCTTGTCCTGCAATACATATATACCTGTAAGCAAGACGGAGTACAATCCCCCACGATGAGCTGGACGGCGTTGCTAGGCAGACAGATGTCCGGAGTTCCCTACTTAGCCTGCTGCGACCGTGACCCAACCCCGGAAAAGCCGCTAAAAATGAGATGACATTCTCAAGTCAACCCGCAGCTGGGGTTAATATGACAGTAGGTTGGTAATGACTGTGGCCCCTCAAAAACACATTTCACCTCAAACAACAACAAATCCTATGAACGTCACAGCTATAACTACAACTAGGACAACAACTCCAATGCTTCAGGTCTCATGTAGAAGTATGACCCATAATAGAGACCTTGGACAATATGTACTAGGTAGATATTCACATGGACGATACATATGAGTCGCCTATGGCTCACATCTCCACAGATATCGACTACCAAGAAGAATGCTGTGAAGGTCTCTCAGGTGTAGTGTATGGGTAGAAATACACCTGTTAAAATCTGACAGATAAAACACAGCCCAAGGAGGAAACCAGGCTGCAGTTAGCTTGACATAAGGACTGACAGGGTGACGGTGAGTGTAAGCAGTGTTAAATGTGTTTCACAGAGGTCCCATTGGATATTACTTGTGCTGAAGATAAGTGGGATCTGAAGTAACGTGGCAGACTTAGAGCCTACTTTCTCTTGTCATATCTGATCTATGGCCTAACCTGCTATCTTCTGCCCAAATATTACCTAAGACTCAGGTATTAGCAGGTGGATGATGGCTGCCTAATAACTATTAACAAGTTCTACGGCTACTAGCAGGCCAAGAATTCTAACTTTACAGGGCTACATATGGTCACAGTGCGAGTGTTGAGCACATATATATTTAGGGTAATAACCACACCTGCTGAAATGCTGCATCAGGCTAGCTGCTTAATAATGTTGACTACTTGGAGGTTATTGTGATTGATGGATCTATAGGCTATGAATTAGGGAAACCCTATAGATCCAATCAATATGACTCCAAGGCTATAGGCCAACATGACTGAGGTGACAATTAAGGGGATTGTGAGGACTCAGGCATTGATGTCAGAAGTATTCAGGGCCTCGACAATGGCATCTTTGGAGAAGAAGCCTGCAAGGAAGGGTTAAAAGACTTGATGTAGCTCCTAGGAGTTCAGGTGACTTAAAATCCACGCTATAGCTACGATTATGCCAATATCCCCAATCCACTTATGGACTACCTAAAGGGCAGCAATGTTGGCTTGCACTCAGCCATATCATCAGCCATTAACTAAGAAAGACATGATCCCAACTCCCTCTCAAGCAATGAGAAGCTGCAATGTATTGTTGGCAGTTACCTGGATAACTATTGCCACAACAAATATGAGAACATATTTGAAGAAACTTGTATTTAAGATCATTGAAGTCACTTGCTTACATAAGCTCCTACTTGAGTTTGTGGCTCCTAAGACCAATGGATAGCTGTTATCCTTTAACAGCCATTTCTAGGATTTTAGCCTAAAAAGTAAGACTTAGCAGTTGTTGTTGCTACATCCCTCTCTCACTAGGCCAAAGCAGTTTAGCCCCTATCTCTGGAATCACAATCCAGTATTCTATTTAAACTAGGCCGGGATCCCGTAGCTTACAAGTTTAAACAATCTTGACAGATTGATTCCACAATCATGGACTTCATGAGCACACTTATGAGAAGATGAGGAGACTTCTGCTCCAAAGGAGGAAAGAAGTTATGCAAAAATCCACAAATGGGCTAAAAAAAAGACAAGAAGAGTGGAGTTGAGGTGGATTCAGCAAGGTACACAAATAAGAAAGATCCTGTTCACACCAGTAGACACACTGGCACAACAACCAGTAGCACATACCTGTGGGCCACCATGGAGAGTATACTGGTCACTGAAACCTCCTATAACTTCAGCATAGTTTAGGTCAGGGATAAGTTCATCCTTCCAGTACCAAGCCATACCAGAACATGGTTGATGTTGCAAATTTAAAAGTTTTACCTGTTAAGAGGACTATTTACCAAGTACATTGACACACCTGTCTGTGCTTGACAGCTATAGCCACTATACAAACTATAGAAATACACAGCGTTTTTATTATCTGCCAAGTGCATTAAAAACAGGTCTGCTCCTTTTAAAGCTGTTACCTGTCGAGGAGTTCCACAGAGAGCAATGAGTACAAGACCTGTGTGGGTGGCAAGGGTGAGTGTGTGTTATGATTGGTATTTTGAACTCTGTTTTTAGGGAGACATCACTTTGTGATATTATCATGGCTACTCTGCATGTTATTACAATGGGTAACTGGTTGCACCTTTCAAACTGAATATTTACTATCATTTCTGGTCTTGCAGAAAAATTCCTTTTTGTTAATTTTACTAATTTTTGTTAGATTTAAGCAGTTCACAAAAATCATCCAGTACATGTGACAGTTAATAGTTTCACTCAACATTGTCATGTAATCCCAACAGTAACATTTAAAAACAATCCACATTGCAAACAAGACATTACAAATATCTTTGGTATCAGCAATGACAAAATTTATTTTATAGGCAAAATATTTTTTTAACTCCATTTACACATTCCTTTTTCTCTGCACAGATCAGAAAATGAAGACCCAAAAAAAATAAGAATTGATGTTTATGACTATTTTTGGATATTTTCCTCACAAATTCAAATAATGTTAACTAACCAAGGCATCAGTTGACATAATGTAGCCTTGCCTTAATGCTTCACAGCTCTTGCAGTAATTTCTAACTCTTTCACTATGTATGCTCTCACGAATAGATACATCTCTATGGCTTCATCTGTTGTGGTGGCTGAGAGTAAGGACTTTTCTGCCATTATAAGGCAACACAAGCTAAATACAGTTTCATCACAAGGAGAAGGTCCTCTCTGTTGGCATTCTTGTTTACAAGCCTCCACTGCTTCCTGGGAGACCTCCTTCAGGTGAATCTGTCCTCCAAATATATGAGGAATGCTGCACATGAGAATTGGACATCCACTTGGAGCTACGGCATTTCTGCTCTTGCAGATAATGTGGGTATTCCACAAATTTGGAACTTGCATCAGCTCTTCCTGTAGAAACTCAAATATCAGTGAGAACAAACATTAATGTAACACTTCCTTTTTTTAAAGTCACTATAATACATGCAGACATATACTCTTATGGACAAAGGGGTGAGTGGATGCTGAGGAAAGGAACTTTTTCTTTGCCCAACAACCAAATTGTTTACATCACAAATACAAATATCTATAAATACCTATTAAAATCACACACGCACGCGCACACACGCATAGGGACAGAATAACATATAGGAACATAGACCTACTAACACACCTCAAACATGTCCACACAAGTAAACAATACAAGCTACTTGTCCAAGAAGTCTCGAGAGAAACAGTCATTGTCTTTCACTTCCTGGACACAATTCATCCAGTATTGGGCATGATGCGTTCTCAAAAAGTCCACCAGCTTTCCATCCACTGATAGTGATTACTGGACCGAGCAATATAACAATTACTGACGTGGCGATCCGTACTCCATCATAAGAATTTCTGCATCTCTACCATTGTGACATTTTCTGTCCCCAAATCTGCGCGAATTCTGACAGCTGTCCCCATCCTTTTCTCAACTTCTGCTATGAAATAAACAACGATGGTCTTGGGATTGCTGTTTGCTGAATACGCATGAAGACATACCGTGAGTCTTGAAAAGCCATCAATCGCTCCATTTATACAAATGCTCAACACTGCGGGGGTCTAGAAACTTTAACAAATGCCTCACTATATTTTGAGTCACAACATACCCAGCTTGTGTAATGGTTATGAAAATGCTGTAATTCTGAATGCACTAAATGGGAACAATAAATGTTGAAAAAACCTCCACAAGATGTGCACTGACTATAAAAAGAGAAGTTAAAGTTGCTGTGTTTAAAATGCACAGTCTAATTATAATTTACATTCCATATTTTATTTGGGGAAAATCCACTTGAAGTTACGTTTCCCAGTGTTTCCTTGTTTCGCCAAGTTTAGTCATCAGCCTGGAATCTGCTGATCTGTTGTCCATTGCTAATGCCTTGTTCAGACCTGTAGGGGAATAAAGTGTTGCCTGCGGTCTGCCATTACAACATCCCACTTGACTGTAGCAACATAGTGTCCGTGTTTTGTGTCTTTCTATCCCCCCTTACAGGTAGGAGCGATAGTTATGATATGTTTCATAGTGTGTATATGTTTTCTATCCTATAAGGAGCACGCAGGGAGTAAAATATTCCTGTCTGCAGTAACTGTAGCATGTGAAGGTAGTCTGGCTAATCTGGAGATGTTGCTCTGCTGTAGCGTGCTAGCTGTAGCGTGCTAACTGTAGCATTCTAGCTGTAGCATGCTAGCTCGCTACGTTACATAGGCAGCAGCGCAGTAGAAACGTCACGGTCGCCATTTAGTGAGGAAGCGTCTCATGACAAAGCGTGTTTGCTCTGCATTCATTCTACATGATGTGGTTACAATAGTCATGCCAAAGTGTTGCACTTTACCAAATAGATCAGTTGAATGTGTGAATGCAAGATTACTTTTATTCGTGTTTAACTTTAATGGAGATTAAACTGTTCTCACGGTTAAATACATAACAATAGTATCTACTATAGGAACAATCACTCATATATTTTCAGAATGTGTGTGTGTGTGGTGTTAGTGTGTGTGTGTTAGTTAGTGTAGATAGCGGGACCGAAAACTGAAGCATTTATGATCCTAATTCTTTTTGGAGATGGTAGGTATTGTCCCAGAGAGTACGGGAAAAATCCCAGAAAATTAAAATTACGCATAATTATGCATAAATATGCATTTTTCTAAAAATGTCTAAAAACAACTTTTCTCGCGATTTCAGATGATTCTGAGCATCTTTGATTTTTTTCACCTATATAAAAAACATTTTCCGGGACTTAGAAATGTTCTGGCATTATGCAAAATATGCATTTTTGAAAAAATGCACTTATGATCCTACTTTTTTTGGAAGTGGTAGGTATTGTTCGAGAGAGGACCAGAAAATTAAAATAATTATATTAATTATGCATAATTATGCAAACTATGCATTTTCTAAAAATGGCTAAAAACCTCTTTTCTCGCCATTTCAGATGACTCTGAACATTTCGGGGGACGGAGTTGAAGGGGGGTAAACCACTTTTCTCGGCATTTCAGATGATTCTGAGCATTTGGGCGGGGTTGGAGTGGGGGGGGGTTTAGGGGCAGGGGGAAGGCGGTCAGCTGGCAGGATGAAGAGGACGGAGATTTAGACGGGTGGATAACCGAACTGCTACATTGTAGCGGGGCTCTTCTAGTCACTCATATATTTTCAGAATGTGTATGTGTGTGATGTTAGTGTGTCTGTGGTGTTGGTATAGATAGCGAGACCGAAAACTAAAGCACTTATGATCCTAATTCTTTTTGGAGGTGGTAGGTATTGTCTCAGAGAGTAAAGGAAAAATCCCAGATAATTAAAATCATGCATAAGTATTCATAAATATGCAAAATATGCGTTTTTCGAAAAATGAATAAAAACCACTTTTCTCGGCATTTGAGATGATTCTGAGCATCTTTGATTTTTTCACCTAGATAACATTTTTCTGGCACTTACAAATGTTTTGGCATCACTGGTCAACACAATTTTTCTTGCATGGGGTTTTTCAACGGATTCTAGCTAACGTTTGGCTGCTGAATCCAAATCTGACATTACTTTTTGCCTATCACATCAGGTTTTTGAACTGTGAAAAATCATTATTTTTGAGAAAACAGCAATTTTACACTCGAAGTTAAAAAAACACTGTTGCATTAGAAGATCGATACATGCAAAAATGACTACAATAAATAAATAAACACTCAGCTAGCATGAAATTACTTCGGAAATGAATAGGGGTCATTTTTAGCCCTACCAACATTGCCAGACTAGATGGTCAACTTTTGTACAATCCTGAATAAGGAGCATACAGATAGCACAAAAACTTGATGTGATAGAGCAAATCTGAGCTCAGATTGGGATTCAGCAGCCCAAAATTAGCCAAAAACAGTTTCCAAAGTCCATACACAAAAAAAAAAAACCAACTATATTTTTGTAGACCAATGTTATGCAAAATATGCATTTTTGCAAAAATGCACTTATGATCCTTATTTTTTTTGGAGGTGGTACGTATTGTTCCAGAGAGGATCAGAAAAATAGCAGAAAATTAAAATAATTACAATAATTATGCATAATTATGAAAAATATGCATTTTCTACAAATGGCTAAAAACCACTTTTCTCTGCATTTCAGATGATTCTGAGCATCTTTGATTTTTTCACCTAGATAACATTTTTCTGGCACTTACAAATGTTTTGGCATCACTGGTCAACACAATTTCTCTTGCATGGGGTTTTTCAACGGATTCTAGCTAACGTTTGGCTGCTGAATCCAAATCTGACATTAGTTTTTGCCTATCACATCAGGTTTTTGAACTGTGAAAAATCATTATTTTTGAGAAAACAGCAATTTTACACTCGAAGTTAAAAAAACACTGTTGCATTAGAAGATTGATAGATGCAAAAATGACTACAATAAATAAATAAACACTCAGCTAGCATGAAATTACTTCGGAAATGAATAGGGGTCATTTTTAGCCCTACCAACATTGCCAGACTAGATGGTCAACTTTTGTACAATCCTGAATAAGGAGCATACAGATAGCACAAAAACTTGATGTGATAGAGCAAATCTGAGCTCAGATTGGGATTCAGCAGCCCAAAATTAGCCAAAAACAGTTTCCAAAGTCCATACACAAAAAAAAAAAACCAACTATATTTTTGTAGACCAATGTTATGCAAAATATGCATTTTTGCAAAAATGCACTTATGATCCTTATTTTTTTTGGAGGTGGTAGGTATTGTTCCAGAGAGGATCAGAAGAATAGCAGAATATTAAAATAATTACAATAATTATGCATAATTATGAAAAATATGCATTTTCTACAAATGGCTAAAAACCACTTTTCTCTGCATTTCAGATGATTCTGAGCATCTGTGATTTTTTCTCGTATGTAATTTTTTTTTTCTGGGACTCATGTTTTAGCATCATGCAAAATATGCATTTTTACAAAAATGCACTTACGATCCTAATTTTTTTGTAGGTGGTAGGTATTGTTCCACAGAGGACCAGAAAAATAGCAGAAAATTCAAATAATTATAATAATTATGCATCATTATGCAAAATATGCGTTTTCTAAAAATGGCTGAAAACCACTTCTCTCGCCATTTCACATGAATCTAAGCATTTGGGGGGAGGGACTGGGAGTGGGGGGGGGGTTTAGGGACAGGGGTAAGGCGGTTAGCTGGCAGGATGAAGAGGAGGGAGATTTACAGAGGTGGATAACCGAACCGCTACATTGTAGTGGGGTTCTTCTAGTGCACACATATTATGCTATTTATTTTAAAGGTGCAACAGGTAATTTTCTAAATCCGTTCAAGGTGATAGTTCAAAGTATTTTTCGAAGTCAGTTTAAAGCTACTGTAAAGATATTCCCTTTCTAATGCTGCTTTACGATGCTGTCAAGATATTCGGCTTATTCTGGTTAAATGTCCAATGCAGATACTTTTCTGATTTATATCCAATGTGCTTTCTGTGTTGTTTAAGGTAACATAAAGACAATATTGGTATTTTCATTGTGACAATTGACAATACTATATTTTTCTAATTGTGTACTTTCTTAAAGCGACAGTGTACTATATTTCAAATTGTTTATAAGGACAATGCAATGTTTATTGACAAGCTTTGTGAACATGTAAATGTGAAAATTTGGGAAAATGCATTACAACATCGGACTTCACTACAGCAACATCGTATCCGTGTTTGGTTTCTTTCTATTCCCCCTTACAGGGGCGTAACCCTTGAACGCAGCTGACATGGTGTAGCTTCTATCCATGGACACATCCGTGCCCCTCCACCTAATCAGTGACAAATCATGCTACACAGTAAAATCCTGACTATTAATTTAACTCGGAGAGTGTACAAATAGATCCTTTCGGGTCCATTTCTACACTCTCCGAGTTAAATTAACCCTCAGGAGCGTGCCAGACTCCTCCTTCCTCCTGTACAGCCCCGTGCAGTTTAGCACCCTTCTTAGCGCGCGCATAGCGACCACAGTATCATCCATCGTGCTCAGTAACGACAGCATCTCGCCACATGTCTCAACCCAAGCACGGACCAGAACTTGATCAAGTCGTGTAAATGGCGCATACCGAAGCAGAACAACCACCTGCGCCCAACACCGCTTCTAACTACAGCTTGTAAAGCTAGAGAAGAACTACACATATTGACACTGTTACTTAAAAACAGTGAATCTATACTCAAGTATTGGTGACCAACTGATTTATCAATCTTCGGACATATTTTCATTACTCAAATTGAAACATTATCTAGAATTATGTACCCAGCTTTTTCATTAGCCATTACTGACACAATTAAATCATTTAATCAAACAAATTTCTACTTTATTTGGAAAAACAAACATCATTATATAACAAAACGGGATGTGGTAAAATCGTTAAAAGAAGGTGGCTTGGGGCGCTGGTGAGCAGTAACATGTGAGGACGTCTTTAGATTGAGCTCCTGATCAGGGCGAACTTTTCATTAATATTTTAACTTTTCAGATCAAACACAGATAAATTAGGTTTAACACACACGATACTCAACCGCTAGCACACCGGACTCACAACCCTGTACTTGCATATCGATCATCTGGAAGACGCGATGGGCAAAAACAAATCCAGCAGTGACCAGGCCGCTAAAGCCTCGGGCTCTGGGAAAGCCCCGGGCGGGGAGTCTACAGACCTATCTGGGGTGATGGCTGCCATCGCGAGCAGTGAGAGCAAGATCTTGGCACGGATCGATTCATTCACAGAGGATCTGAATGCAAAAATAGACGCTATAAAGGCCGGCATGGCGAAACAAGAGACCCGTCTGAAAGACGTGGAGGACGGCCTGAACACATACTCAGACAAGACCACGAATATGGAGGAGGACATCGGCCAGCTAACACCTGAAGTCGCTATGCTACGCCAGAAGGTAGACGGTCTGGAGGGACGACAACGCCGGTGTAATGTACGCATTGTCGGGATAAAGGAGGGATTCGAGACCAGCGGAGGCCAGCAGCCTACTATTAGCATCGCTAAACTACTGCAGGAGTTACTAGGCCTCAGCTTCACCCCGACCCTAGACTGGGCTCACCGCGGCCTGCGGCACTCCACCAACAAAGGAGAACCCCCCAGGATCATCGTGGTGAAGTTTCCCTATTTCTCAGAGAGGGAGGAGGTTTTCCGCAAAGCTGCCCGTTCAGCTCCCTTGAGCCTGCACGGCAAGAGAGTGACAATCTTCCCGGATTACACCGCGGCAGTGGCGAAGAAGAGAGCGGCCTTTTCCGAAGCTAAGCGGCTCCTCCGGGGCTGCCAGGGCGTCAAGTTCGGGATCCTGTTCCCGGCGGTGCTTCGTATCACTTCATCGTCCGGCCAAGAAAAGCGGTTCGAAGACCCATCTAAGGCGATGGGTTATATCAGGGAGAATCTAAAGCCTCAGAACAATGTACAGTAAGATGTTGATAAACTCCAATATATTTGTGGCTAACTGGTATTGGCGGCTAATTGATATTAGCTGCTAAGTGCCAACAGCTAGCGGAAGTAACTAGCTAAGACACCAAGACAACAGGGTAACGTTATGGTTTAACTTTATCTATTTACTTTAACATTTGTAATTTGAGACTCACAGATAATGTTACATTTTTCATTTAATAAGAATGTCTCATACCTGCTGCCCATTTAAAAAAGCTATTTTTCTGTTTTATTATTATCGTGTGTGTGCATGTATATGTGTGTATGGATGCTAATTATTATGAGACCCGTAACAGTGCTTTGGTGACGACTGCTAGGGCGACACCCAGGTCAGTGTCACTTACCTACAAAGGAACTGTATTATAACTGCTGTTATATGGGTGTAGATATATTTTTCTTCCTTTTCTTTTTTTTTTTTAATTTTAATTTAATTTTTTTTTTTTAATATGGGTGTTGATATATAGTTCTTAGTTATATAAATACTTTTTGGATTTAATATAATCTTAACAAGACCACTGTTCGCCCTGGTTGGGGCTCGTTAGAGGGTTTCTATATGGTTATTTGCCAGGTTATACTAGAAATGGGGGATGCGATCTCTAGGAAATTAGTAGATCAGCATGGGTTCTCAAGGCTCTGTTTTTGTTTTGTAGCTAGTAGGCAGGGACTTTTTCTTTTCTTTTCTCTTTTCATTTTTAGAAAAAATGTTTGACACTCAGAATACAGGTTATCTTCGTTTTTTGAGCTGGAATATAAAGGGAATTCACAATCCAGTAAAGCGTAGTAGGGTTTTTGGACATTTAAAATCTTTGAGAGCTGATGTCATGTTCTTACAGGAAACCCACCTTCGGTCAAGTGAACACACAAAACTAAAAAAAGCTTGGATAGGACAAATTTTCTGTTCCAGGAATGAGAACAGAACGCGGGGCACGGCCATCTTGATCAGGAAGGGTATCCCATTCGTTCCACTACTGACTATTTCTGACCCCAGGGGAAGGTATGTGATAGTGACGGGTAACCTGTATGGTACACTTGTGGCACTGGCAAATGTATATGGACCAAACTGGGATGACCCACTTTTTTTCTCTAGTTTCATAGCAGCCCTCCCAGACTTAAATAATTATCGATTAATATTGGGGGGAGATTTTAATTGTGTATTACATCCATATTTGGACAGATCAAACCCAAGACCTAATAGTAAAGTTTCGAAGGCAGGTGCTGTTATCCATTCATTTATGGAATCCTACTCTCTTTTTGATCCCTGGAGAAGAAACAACCCAACTACTAAACAATACTCCTTTTTTTCCCCAGTGCACCATTCTTACTCAAGGATTGATTTTTTTCTCCTGGATAGTAGGGTCCTTCCTATGGTTAGGGGGAGCCAATATAATAGTATTGTTATTTCGGATCATAGTCCTGTACATCTAGATATTGGTTTCATAGACTGCCCTAAACCCCAACGCACCTGGCGATTTGATCCTCTATTACTGTCCAGGGGACTCCTTTAAAATTTTTCTCTCCCAGCAGATAGATATCTTTATGGAATTCAACCATACTCCGGATATGCCACTAACTATTGTTTGGGAGGCTCTCAAAGCCTACCTTAGAGGCCAAATAATCTCATACACAGCACATGAGAGAAAGAAACATAAACAACGTCTAACAGAACTGTCCCATAGTATAGCGGAAGTGGACCGTTCATATGCCGATTCCCCAACACCTGAACTTTATAAGAAAAAATTATTATTAAAAACAGAATTCGACATTCTCTCCATTAAACAAACAGAACAATTATTCTTTAAATCAAAACAGACATTTTATGAGCATGGAGAGAAAGCTGGAAAACTGTTAGCCCATCAGGTTAGACAGTCCATAGCCGCTAACACTATTTCTGAAATTTGCACAGCAGCTGGGGTAAAGACTGCCGACCCTGACACCATCAATAACCAGTTTAAACAATTTTATATTACCCTTTATAGTTCAAAACTGCCCAGCGACTTGTTGCATATTTCAACTTTTTTAGACGGTCTGACCACACCAAAAATTGCCCTTGAAGACAGAGCACAGATAGACAGAGAGATATCAACAGAGGAAGTGATACAAGCAATTAAATCCATGCAGAGCAACAAAGCACCAGGTCCGGATGGTTTCACAATTGAAATGTATAAAGAATTTGCTACCAACCTAGCACCAATACTTAACCTGATGTATCAGGAAATTTTTAACCAACAGAAATTGCCCCAAACTATGATGCAGGCAATCATATCAGTGTTACTTAAAAAAGAAAAAGATCCCCTAATGTGTGGCTCCTACCGTCGTGTAAGCTTGTTGAATTGCGACTACAAAATCCTTACAAAAATCTTGGCCACCCGTATTGACACTGTTGTCCCAACGGTTGTTAACCCTGATCAAACTGGTTTTATACCAGGCAGGCAGTCATTCTATAACATGCGCCGCCTATTTAATGTACTATACACACCACATTCCGTAGAACAGACAGAAGTAGTGATTTCTTTAGATGCTGAGAAGGCATTTGACCGCATCGAATGGCAATATCTATTTGCTGTTCTAGAAAGGTTTGGCTTTGGTTTCACATTCCTAGCATGGGTTAAAATATTGTATTGCTCACCGACAGCCGCAGTGCGGACGAATAATATTATTTCTGATTATTTTTCACTCCATAGGGGCTGCAGACAGGGCTGCAGCCTCTCTCCTTACTTGTTCGATTTGGCAATTGAGCCACCCGCTATAGCTCTTAGGGCAGAGGATGGCATTAAAGGTATCTCAAGAGGTGGTAAATTGCATAAGGTATCACTTTATGCAGATGACCTGTTGTTATATATATCCAACCCAATAGAATCTATACCAAGACTATTACTTACCCTGGATAACTTTGGTCGCCTGTCAGGTTATAAGATAAATTATTCAAAGAGCTTGCTTTTTCTGATTAACCACACTGATAGAGACTACTCTAGCTTTCCATTCAAACTTGAACATAATGTATTTACATATTTAGGAATCAAAGTCACTCATACAATGGGGAGGTTATATAACCATAACTTTAAAACACTAATAGAACGAACAAAACAAGATTTTAAAAAGTGGTCAATGCTACCAATTTCATTAGCGGGCCACATTAATATAGTTAAAATGACAGTCTTACCCAGATTTCTCTATCTTTTTCAAATGATTCCCATATTCATACCTAAGACAACTTTTCAACAATTAGATAGATTAATTTCATCATTCATCTGGAACAATTCAAACCCCAGGATGAAGAAAATATACTTGGAGGTCCCTAAGGAGACAGGGGGATTAGGTTTGCCTAACTTTATTTGTTACTACTGGGCTGCGAACATTGTAAAACTTTTACATTGGGCATTTACATATGAGAATCAACAGGGTACAGATTGGGTTCACATGGAACTCTTATCCAATCCTTTACCGATACTCACCTCTCCACTACCACATAATCGTAACATACAAATAACAAACCCAGTGGTTAAAGCTTCACTTAGGATATGGCTCCAGTTTAGGAGGCATTTTGGATTAAAGCATGCTAGCGGTCTTTTTCAAGTAGCAAATAATCAATTCTTCTTGCCATCTGTGTTAGATAACACATTTCAACTTTGGCATAGAAATGGACTGGTGTTTTTCTGTGATCTATTTAAAGATGGAACATTCGCTTCATTTGAAACACTTACCAAAGACCATAACATACCCAGATCCCATTTTTTTAGATACCTTCAAATCCGTAGTTTGGCCAAGGAAGTGTTTCCCTCATTTCCGTATCTGCCAACCAGGAGCCAATTAGATGTTATTCTAGAGAAGGATCCCTTTGGGAAAAAACGGGTCTCTATAATTTACACATTGATACAGGGATTGAAACAGATATCCTGGGACAAAACAAAAACTGCATGGGAGAGAGATTTGGGTGTAGAGCTTTCTGAAGAGGCATGGCGGGACAGCTTAACTCGTATTCATACGTCTTCATTGTGTATACGACATGGGTTAATTCAGTTTAAGGTGCTTCACCATCTTCACTACTCGGGAGACAAGCTTGCCAGAATCTTTCCCACCACAGACCCTAGCTGTCCGAGGTGCAGTCATAGTCCAGCCTCGGTGGGACACATGTTCTGGGCATGCCCCTCCCTCAACAGTTATTGGGGACAGATATTTAATGTATTCTCACATATCTGTAAACAAACCATAAACCCCGATTTTCACACAGCCGTCTTTGGCATACCACCCCCTAACTGTAAGGTCACAACTTTGCAGGCAAATGCTCTAGCATTTGCCTCATTACTAGCACGCAGACTTATCCTATTTAACTGGAAGTCAAATAAAGCGCCATCATTTTTGCAGTGCTTGAGGGAGGTGCTGTCCTTTCTACCTTTAGAAAAGCTCCGATATAAAATATGTAAAACCCGCAAAAACTTTACTTTGACCTGGAGTCCTTTCATAGACTTTATTGAAGGGTTTCCCTTTTATTGAATGTACTTTTTATTTACCTGGTTGTAACGATAATACTTATAGATATATGTGTACAACTTTATATTTTCTTCAAAAATATGGTTATTATGTGGAATTGGAATAAGAAATCCCTGCGTAGTCCTTTTTTTTTTTGGAGCCTTGGGGGGGGGAGGGGGGATTCCTGCATGTTTATTTTTGTTGTTGTTGTTCGTGTGCTTTGTATACCTGTTCCAAAAAAACTTGACAATTGGAAAATAAAGTTTATAAAAAAAAACAAAAAAAAAGAAGGTGGCTTAAATGTGATTGACTATCAGGCAATAAAAGGAACGATAAAACTAAAATGGTTAGAACAATTCACACGGAATAATAATGGATTCCGGTTTAATATTCTTTCTAACATATTGAATAAGTGCAGTGGCATAGATTTTCTGTTAACACGTGATTTCTGTATCGCTAAACTACCCATTAAGTTGTGTACATTTCATGAGCCGGCTCTCTTATACTGGAAACGGACTTGTAAGTACAGTTTCCCTCCGCGTAGCTCCCCGATCTGGAACAACACGTGTCTTGTTTAGAAGAACATTTTGGTGTTATTATAAGTGCACGGCGAGAGATATTTGCTATATTTCACATTCGATGGATCCAAGAGGAAATAATCAGATAGTTATGTTTTGTGTCCAAATGTACGTTAGCAGAATCTGGAATGTAATGTCAGCTAACGGCTCACTAGCTAGCTGACACTAGCACGCTAGCGCGCTACTACCTAGACCACCCACAAAATAACATGTAGCCCCGAGCCCCCCCCCCCCCCACCACCACCACCACCACCACCACCAAGACTATAATCACTTGTTCGATGGGGACATCAAAAGTCTGGAAGGCGGACGGTGCAGCCCGGGTGAGAAAAGGCTAGGTTTAGCGCAGTTGTTAAGGGCATGTGGTTTTGCTGTGTCGTTGGGGACTGGCTAATGTCTGAGGTTCGCATCCCGTCTGCCCTAAAAAGGAAGGAAAAGAAAAGAAACTAAGCAAGTTCGGTTGGAGTGTACATGGGCGCACACGCGGCACGGCGAGTATACAACCTATCCTGTATGACATATCCGACAGGTTTATTGGTCAATGTCAAATGTCAATAAGGGCAAACCTTTATTGTGATTGGATGGGAGGCGGGAGTAGACAACACTTTAGGGAAGACGAAGAAGACGTTCTAGACAGTTCGTGAGTGAAGGTCTGAAGTCAATTGGCGTTCCACCGTTATCCTGTTTCGGCTTTAATTGTATACTTGTTAGAGTCGACTCTTATACGTTGATCAGACGTAGAAATTGCAAGGTATGTTGAGTCAGATTATATTCACTTTGAGGTTGTGTACGTCAATTATCGCTGTTAACTTCGTTTGCTAGCTCAACCAGTTTACGTTAGCCGATTGCTCCGGATTAGCTTGGGTAGTTACGCTGATCTCACCGTTACTTTAATGACGGCAGTTGTCGTTCAAAATAGGGTCTGTTACTGACAACATAGAGGAGTCGACTCGGTTTTATACCACGTTTGAAAGACGTGTTTGGTTTTATGTTCGACCGACCACGGTGTTTTTTACGCGTGTCTTGCTAGTCAGATATGCTAGCAAGTTAGCTTATCTGTAAATTAGCTGACCACAGTGTCGATTACCTGTTGTCTTGCTTGTCAGATATGTTGGCAAGTTATCTTATCTGTAAGTTAGCTAACCACAGTGTCCATTACCGGTTGTCTTGCTTGTCAGATATGCTGGCAAGTTAGCTTATTTGTAAATTAGCTGACCACAGTGTCCATTACCAGTTGTCGTGCTTCTCAGATATGTTGGCAAGTTAGCTTATCTGTAAATTTGCCAACCACAGTGTCCCTTACCAGTTGTCTTGCTAGTCAGATATACTGGCAAGTTATCTTATTTGTAAATTAGCTGACCACAGTGTCCATTACCGGTTGTCTTGCTACTCAGATATGCTGGCAAGTTATCTTATTTGTAAATTAGCTGACCACAGTGTCCATTACCGGTTGTCTTGCTAGTCAGATATGCTGGCAAGTTAGCTTATATGTAAATTAGCCGACCACAGTATTCATTACCGGTTGTCTTGCTAGTCAGATATGCTGGCAAGTTAGCTTATGTGTATCGGTTATACTCTGCCTTCTTTCACTGAGCTTGTAGCTCGTGCGACTGAGCCATAGCATACGGCAGTACAGCAACCAGGTCACGCGCACCGTGCATTAAGTTTCGTATACGGCAGTTCATCGTTGGATTTTGATCGTCGTTCCCGCTCTGTGCTACGTGGGCGCGTACAGAGCTCACCTGGCCACAAAGCATCACTACTTGTCCCACACGACCACCCGCGGACATTCGTAAGTACAGTCTCATCCGGCTCTGTAAGTAGCACGCAGCTCACCACACACCCTAGCGACGACGACGCCTGCAACGTTGATTTGTTCATGCCAGCTTTTGGGGTTATTTTATTTTTGTTATAAAGTGTGTGGGCCCACCACTATTGTTACATCTGTGATAATGAGCAAAAGGTATTTTGGGTTTTGCTTTATTTGGGGATATACTCACAGCTAGTGTCATATTGTCCGCTAAATAGATATAATACTACTATCATAATCCTGGTCTCGCTTTATACAAATTATTTCCCACTCTATTCTATAACACTTAGAATTATATATATGTATTAGATAATTTTCCCATCTCAAAAGCACTGGTATACTTGGGATGCACAAAGGTATTGATTGTGCAACTATTGACTGGAGTCAGATTATTCTTTATTTGCATTTCCCTGTTTGTGGCATTTGACATAATTGAGAATTATGCACCTTTTTGCATTGCTGCTGTCACAACTTTACTTTATTCACATTCCTAAATTCAATACATTACCGGTTAATATAAGGAGGTTGTCTCATCCAGTTGTTTCATCTGAATAATAAGTTGAGTTCATTAAGCATGATTTTGCTGGGTATACTTAACTCTTATTCAGAGTAGTATTTTTATACAAACCCATACCCCACCTTCCTAGTTTATTCCCTTTGACAGCGCCTATAGACACAGAGTAGGGGGTGGGTGCTACAAACATAGTTGAGAATTGTTGAATTACTCGCGTGTCCTGTGATCAGATAGATATGTTTTGTCTCCAGATGCCATATCTTTGTGTCATTCACCCATCCTGCAACTGCATATTGATAGGCATCAGTACTCTTGAAAGCCTTCAGGCTATCGCCAGTGTATGGGGATGGGTTGTGTACAAGGTAAATATAAATATCAGAAAAAGTAAGTTGGGCACACGCTTCAAGGAAGTTAAGGTACAAAATAAAACTGAAAGTAATACATAGGGATCACTACCAATAATTGATGTTTTTTTCCAAATATCACTCTTTCCCTCTCATTCAAATGTGCAGTGTAGGGCTCTCGGTAGTTTTTAAAGCTCAGTGAGAGCTGGCCACATCTAATTCTCTTCCTCAGTTGTGAGCAAAGTGGGTCTCTCACCCTGAACCTCCGTCTCTAGTGGTGACAACTTCTTGCAGTGGCTGGCATGTGTCCAGCTGAGTCTCCCCTCCACTGCTCGCTGTAGGTATGGTCAAGAGCATTTAGTGGGGCCCCACCCATGGGATTTCCTCCACTGTTTTCTCTTTAGGTCCTTTATCAGCACCCAATCTCGTGGCTTCAGGTCATGCAGATGACCCTCTGTTGGCTGTGGAAGTGCCGAGATCACCTGCATTTGAATAGAACTCAGCATTTGGTTTAGTTATAGTCAGCATCTAAGCATTACATACTCCGTGAGGTCTGAGCTAAGGACCCGCTTTGTGGGGGAAGGGCTATTTCAGTATTCATAGCTCTGCCTGTGAGAATTTCAAAAGGTGACACACCTGTTGTAACCCACCCGCTTGCTCTCATAATCATCAGCACTAATGGTAGTGCTTTTATCCATGTCCTGTCTCATCTCAGCATTTGAGCAGTTTAATTTTAATCATTCCATTTTCTCTCTCCACTGCTCCACCACTCTGTGATGTGAGTGATAGGCACAATGTTGCCTCAGATTTAGTTAGACATTAGTTGTTGTATCTCAACCAGCACGCAGGAGACAAGTGAGCCATTTCCTGCTCTAGCAGAATAGAGGCCACTGAATGAGGTACTAATAGTGTGACTTTCTGATACATGACTGTATCCCGTGATGCAACTATGGCTTTTTCTGCTGCTGCTATTGCTCAGACAGAGAGAGGCAAGCCTAATGCTACACTATCTAGGTTTAGGGAAACATATGCAAGGTCGCTGCTTTCCCCCCATGTTCTTGTAACAAAACAGAATTCATAAAGCCCGCCTTTTCATCCACAGTCTGTGTGAATGGGCTTTCAGGGTCATGAGTCCCACTGTGGGTGTGGTAGTCAAAGTCTGTTTCAATCAGATGAAACCTGCAACAGCAGCCACTGTCTATATCACATTGGCAGTCAGTTTAGTCCATGCATGCATAATAGTCAATAGTGGAGCCTCCACACACATACAAGATTCACACACCCACATGTAATCACATGTAATCACATGTAATCCAGATCTACTGTCTACATTAGCCTTTCATCCCCCGAAATGACAGCAATTGGTTCTCAGGGCAAGGTTTTGGAATTCAAAGCTCACTTCCATTAGTTTGGAGCTCAATGTTTTACCCTATTTTATTTTTGTTTTATTTTTATTTTTTTAATTTTTATTAGAGATCTCATCTCCTACAAAGGTAACTTTTCCTAGACAAATTAAAATTTACTCGGACTGGCCTTGTTCGGCTACAGCGATGCAATGGTACCCATCTCACAAATTTGTTTTGCTGATGAACAGATCATCAAATTATTAACATAGTGTATTAGCGCACTCCCTGCTGGAAGATCTAAATTGTCCAGACTTGCATGCAAAACCTGCGAGTCAACTGCTGGAGACTCTACATAACCTTGTGGCATCCCTTTCCACATACTTGTTTTACCCTGAAACGTGAAAGCAAACCAATACTAAAGTCTAGAGGCACATGGACACTGCTGCATTTACTGGACATGAATCTTGCGTGCATCGCCACTCTGCTGGCTGATTCTCCAGCCTTATCTTTTTTACTGGAAAGATAGGCATCCTCACTGGTGCATGAGCACATGGGAGAATGACTCCTGCTACGAACAAACTGTTAAACGCTGGTGTTATACCTATTACTGCCTCTGGTTTGAGCAGATATGGTGCCTGACATGGACAGTATGTGCTCTTGGGTGTCACATGGAGGGATTCAACCCCTTGAAATAAGCCCCACATCGTAGTCATCTGTAGCCCATAACAATTTGTGGCACTTCTGCAACTCTGGTGAGTCAGTGGTTAACTGGGGGACATTTCTCCAGCCCCTCAAGTTGAATTTAGTGCTCTGTGCTCAATGCACAGCCCGTTTTCCCATAAAAGTGCTCTAAAATTGGCATTTGTATACTTACATCTATATACTTACATTCAGGGTGAGTATTGCACTCATTCTCCCCTCATCTCCCTCATGTGGTCTTGTGAACACGTGAGTGACCCACGGCCCTAAGTCCTCCCACTGAGTGTCAACTGTTTTGACTAGAGGCACATGTGGTGTCAAGTTACACGCCAGTGGAGGTTGGTTACAGCAGGAGTTCGCACAACCGTTAATGCACACATATCATCCCAATACATTCAATCACCAGTTATAAGATCTCTTTCTTTTCCTTGCCTGAACCAAACTTTCTTAAATCCCTCATCAACTCCTTCACTTACATGGGCTGTAACATGCAGATCACAATCTTCCATGAACATGTGCTGTGGTGACATGAAATGTGCTATGGTGACATGGACGTGCTGTGATGACATGAACGTGTGCTGTGGTGACATGAACGTGTGCTATGGTGACATGCAAGTTTGCACTAATTTAAGCAGATCAGAGGTTATTGATCTCGGCCTAACGGCAGCAGATCACATTGGTATGTGGGGGTCCTCCCTATTGTCCCCGGGTCCTATGTTCCCCGCTTTGTATGAGACCGGGGAATATCGGACCTTTTTGTATACAGAGGGCCCTATATTCCCCACTTTTCCCCAAAAGGGTCCTATGTTCCCCGTTTTGTAGGTGCAGGGGAACATAGGACCTTTCTTTATAAAAAGGGTCCTATGTTCCCCGGGTGCCCTAGGGGAACATAGGACCCTTTTTTTAAAGAAAGGTCCTATGTTCCCCGGTCAGCAGGTTTGACGCTGTTTGGCACAAAAAGTGCATTTTCAATAATGCATTATTTAGGGCAGATTATTAAGAAGACAATGAATCATACGATTTCTATTTTTATATCACAAAAACGAATTCACAAAGTCCAGGTTGGCTAAAGTATGTGGAAACTTTCGACACTAAACCAATTTCAACTTATTAGGCTATAGCCTGTATTTGGGCGCATAACCCACCCCGGTAGTTCTCTGATATTTATGCATGAAATGTGTCACTTATCGAGGAAAATGCGCCTCGCCGAGTAGGTGAGCTGGCTCGTCTGTGTCTGAATATAATATAGTAAGCCTATGCTCCTTGGGCAATTGTACCCGGGCATAGCTCAGTCGGTAGAGCTCTCGCCTATGGATCGCAAGGTCGTGAGTTCGATCCCGGGTGCCGCCAACTCAGCGTATGAGTAGCACATTGTGCGAGAAGTGCTGGGAGCTGAGGATAGGTGTTGTGTTCCGTCCTCAGCAGTCCATCTCCCAGAGGTCTAGCGCATTGTACCAGGGATAGACTCCTGCGTAAGCTGGCTGATACCGACAATAGGCCATTTCCGACCCTCTTCTTCTATGTTCCCTAGAAAGCCGTCGTTCCCATCATAACCACACCAGCTTATTGGGAAAAGCATCTGACAGATATTAGATAGAAACCATCTGCTCATTAAGGCCCTTTAAGCATCATAATTGTAATGATAATAATAATAATAATAACATAATAATAATAATAATAATAGCCTAATAATAATAATGATGATGATGATGATGATGATGATAATAACAATATAGCCTTATATTAGAAATGCTAAAAATTGGATAATTGAAATATTTATAATTATAAAGTAGGCTAATATAGCATGGTAATAACAATAAAATAATAACAATATCTGCCTGGTCTCTTAAGATTCTAAGATGCTGTATGCTACAGAAATAACGGGACATAGGCCTAGGCTAATGAATACGCCTTTTTGACAAAATATGAATGAAAGGCTAATCAACAACGCTAAAGCTGAATCACAAAAAAACATATTGCTCGAAAAATGATTTACAAATAGCCAAATGCACACATGATTTCGAGTTTGGAAATATTTAAAACTTGTCATGGATGTGTGGTCATCTGCACGCAAGTTTCCTGGCGTTCTAAACCACATGATGAAAATTCACCAATGTCTAACCGCCCGCCAACTTTCAACAATTTGCAACAATTGGTTGTTATTGGTGATAACTCGTGGACTCACTGTCATGTGCTTACTAGCCTACAAGAAGACAAACAATGGCGATAGTTATGGATGGTGATCGAGGGGGCAAAGTGTTGGTACATGAGAACTTCAGATATCAGAAGCACCGCACCAGTCAAGACACCATTAGATGTCCGCGGTGGCGTAGCGGTCTAAGCATCGGCTTGGTGTCGATGCAGTTGCCCACTGGGGACTGGGGTTCGCGCCCCGGTCTCGTCATATCCGACTATGGCCGGACTCGATGAAGCAGCAATCATTGGCAACGCTGTCTTCGGGAGGGAGGCGGAGTCGGCTTGTGTTCGTCATGTGAAAGCGTCTCTGTGTGTGTCGGAAAAACAGTGGTTCGGCTTGGATTCGCCTTGTCACGAAAGTGGGGAGGCGTCTCCTTCAAGACTGCCGGCCGGAGAGATGCAGTTGGCAAACGCATGCAATACGAGGGTGGGTGTTTGAATTAAAATAGGGATCAATTGGCCACTAAATTGGGAGAAAAAAGGGAAAAATCAGAAATAAATTTAAAAAAAAGACACCATTAGATGGAGGTGCTGGAGGTGTAACTGTAGAGTGCCACTGATCACAAATAGATTTTAAGTGGAGGACGTGGATGCTAACATTGTGCACAATGCTAACATTGTGCACAATGTTGGGGAACACGTGCATCCCCCTGACAGACAAATGGTGCACCGTGCCGAAATCCGACAGGGGGTTATTGCAGAAGTTGCGAGGGAGCCAACAGTCCCAATCAGAAGGATCTATAATGCGCAAATGCAGTAAATATTGGTAAGAAATAACAATAAAGCAAATTACAGCCTCTTCTAGACCGAATTTGGATACGCACTCAAGGTGGCCTGTGATATACAACAGCCAACAATGGTAATACGGCCTAATTTAATCAGCGGAGGAATAGATTGTCGTAGCCAACAACGCAGCCATGACCCCAGTTTTTATTTATTTTGGACCCGTTAAGGAAATAATTTGCAAAAAGGCTTCTAAGTTCCCCGGTTTGTTCCTCGATTGGCAATAGCGGGGAATATAGGACCCTTTATTTGGAAAAAGGTCCTATGTTCCCCTGGAAACAGCGGGGAATATAGGACCCTTTTTCCAAAAGAGGGTTCTATGTTCCCCGGTGTCTATTGCAACCGGGATTATAGCACCTTTTTAGGGGAAAACGGGGAATATGGGACCCTTTTTTTTTTCAAAAGGGTCCCATATTCCCCGATCGGGGAACATAGGACCCGGGGAATATAGGACCCAGGGACTATAGGCACGGCCCCATTTTTGCACTGTATACAGAATGCATTGCTGTTTCAACATGTGCAAGAACCAACAAGGTGACAAGGTGATGACACACCACATGTGTTGACTCTTATAGTTACAAATGAGGATAGAAGAATAGATGATATTCAGTATTTAGGCCCTTTAAGTAAAAGTGATCATTGTGTCATATTATTTAAGGTCATTTGTTACACAAAAACGGTGAGAAATTAAACAAGAAAAATCTACAACAAGGGGAATTTAGAGGAAGCACGAGAGAATTTGAAATCTTTGACTGGACACAATAACTGTCTAATTATGATGTTGAAGACAAATGGAGATTAATAAAGGATAAGTTGAATGAAACAGAAGATAAGTACATACCAAACAGTAAAACCAGGTCCCAGAATAAAAAGCAGGAATTCCCCTTGGATAGTATTACAAAACGGAAAGTTGTAGAAAAAAAAAATTCTTGCAACAAACGCAATAAGAAGTAAAAAAGCAGAGGTACAACAGCAAGACTTAGAAATTAGAAATTTTGTCAGAACAAGAACACGTTATTTAACAACGCTATACAAAGAAGACTTAGCAAGACAATCTAAGCTGAAACCAAAGGTTACCTGGAATTATATTAATAAGAGGACAACAATTAAGACATCGGTAGGAGATTTATATATTAAGCAGAAGGATATGAACTCCCCCAAAACAGACAAAGACACTGAAAAAGCACAAATACTGTCAGATTATTTCAGTAGTGTATTTGTGATCGAATCTGAAGGGCACATACCTGAATTGCCGAGAGTGGAAGTTCAGCAAACAATGTTTTATAATAACTTTTGAAGACATAAAACGGCTTCTACAGGATATTAACATCTGTAAATCACCAGGGCAAAATGCAGTACATTCTAGGATCTTAAAGGAAATGGCTAGTGTTATTACTAAACCTCTAACAATACTGTTTAATAAATCATTACACGAATCAACTTTACCCTGTGATTGGAAAGAGGCACATATCAGTGCAATTTTAACAAAAGTAAACAAGGCACTAGCAGGAAATTACAGGCCAGTTACTCTGACATCTATAGTATGTAAGACAATGGGGAAAAAACTAATTATGACATATATTGTTGACCATATGAAGTCTAACAACTTTTTAGTAACAAGCAGTGTGGATTTATATCTGGAAGATCGACTACACTTCAGCTTCTCACCGTTCTTGATAAGTGGTCAGCAGCTTTGGGTAGAGGGGAGTCAGTTGATTGCATATATATGGACTTTCAAAAAGCTTTTGATAAAGTTCCTCATAAAAGACTGCTGTCAAAATTAAAATCCTATGGCATAGATGTCAGAATTACAGGCTGGATACAGGATTTTTTACATAATAGGAAAAAGCAGGTGGTGGTAAATGGGGCCACTTCAAAATAGAAACCGGTGACCTCTAGAGTTCCACAAGGTTCTGTGTTCGGCCCTGTAATCTTTGTTGTCTATATAAATGATTTACCAAGTGTGATACAATCTGATTCATACTTTTTTTGCGGATGAGACAAAAATATGTAGAATAATTTATAAGGACACTGATACAGCCCATCTTCAAGCACGCCTCCATACCATGAGTAACTGGTGTGATAGGTGGCTACTGAAATTTAATCCAGAAAAATGCACACATTTACACATGGAAAAACAAATGCCAACTGGTTTAACTACAAAGTTGGAGATTTAATGGTTCAGCAAGTGGAAGAAGAAAAGGACATCAGTGTCATGGTCGATAGTTCAATTGAATTTCACATGCACATTTCTAAAACAATAAAATAAAAAAGCAAACTCTATGCTGCCAATAATTAGAAGAACTTTTCTAAAGTTGGGTAAGGAAATAGTTTTACCATTATATAAATCCATGGTGCGATCTCATCTTGAATTTGAAATTTACAACTACCAACTCTAGTATACAGGAGACAGAGAGGAGACATGATTGAAGTCTATAAGCTTGTACATAAAATATATGATTTCACAGCTGAGAGTGTTGTCTATTTGTGGAATAATAGGTATGACTTAAGAGGGAACTCCTTAAAACTATTCCTGTTAAAGTGACACTCTGAAAAGAGAGAGAAAAAATACTTCTTTACAATTCGTGCTGTAAGACTGTGGAACGAACTTCCAGTTGATGTAGTGTAGGGTCCTTAACTTCATTCTTTTAAAAATAGATTAGATAAATGTTGGTCAACAAAGGACTTTTTATATGATTATAAAGCTGAGTTGTGATCATTGTGAGTATTGTGTGACTATGATTATTTGTGAGACTAATTTAATATGAGAGACTTGTATTTATGTGATTATTTGTGAGATTAGTTTGATTTTAATAACTACATTATTTTTTGGTTGTTTTTTTGTATGGTTGTTTTAATTGTTTGAGTCTGGGGTACAAGATTTCTATCCTGTGCCAGAAATTTTTTCATTAGATTAAAATTTCTAATCTGCAGTCACTCTTACCCAGAAATATCCTACCATGACCATTCAATTGACATTATTCATTATTTCCTTTGCCAGTGGGTCGTCACCCCTAAGTGAATATCATTACCTTCACACGTCTTCACGTGGTTTCAAAACTGTATCCTCATTTAGATAAAAAAACCGTATCACACAATTCCCTTCCCCACAATCCCACAACTGTCTCTTCTCAACCCTGGGAGTCAACTATGAGCTGTCCTCAGGAGAGGTAGATTTCCTGGGTCTTAGGCGATTTTTCAATCCCTTCACCAGACTGGCAGGTCAGATTTAATCCGTGCAGAGAGTGGGTCAAAGAAGAATATGGCAATTATTTAATTCCACTCTGAGATCAAACGAGGAGCGACAGAGAAAATATCTTACAGTATTGTCCCATGATTTTAATATATGTTCAATGAACAGACACACAAACTCAAATGCCTGTGCATGCCCCAATCTCAGGGCACACCATCTTTATATCGTACAGTAGAACAACACCCGTTGCTTTGATCACAATGATATATACACAGAGTCTCTTTTGTCATGGGGAGGGGGTAGGTGCATACTTTTTTTGTTAAGCAATATATTTATTGAATTTTGTTTGCAAATTACATCAAAACAAGTAATAGCACAGTACAGAAAACATTTTCACCCTGACCCCATCCCTATAACAAGTAATACAATTCAAAGCAGGGTTAAAGAAGATAGTAAAGATAACAATTAAATTAATAAAAATAATAACATAAAATAATAATAACAATAATTTCTTTCACAGACTGATTAGAGGGTGTGTTTTTTTTCAGTTGCTTTTACGCATATAAACAATCAGATAGAGTTGTTCTACTCCCCCAGAGCTTGTTCTTGCTGAAGCAAGTTACCAACATTAGTATTACGTCTTAAGAAGTACAGAAACAATCCCCAGATTTTAACAAAAACACTTTGTTTACGTCTAACAATATACATTATCTTTTCCATTGACATGTTTGAAGCCATTTATTTAACCCACATACCAATTCTTGGTCCATCAACACTTTTCCAATTAAGATCAATTACACGTTTTGCTTGTAATATACACATATCTATAAATCTGAACTCATTGCTATGTAAATGTGGGATGGTAGGATATAAACCAAGAATAAAAAGCTTTGGACTCAATGGTAATTTCTTTGACAAAATTTTATCAATCATATCAACAACGTCTTGCCAGAAGGTTTTCACTTCCACACATTCCCATATACAGTGAAACAGCGTCCCCCTGGCCTCACTACACTTAATACAGGTATCAGGAATATTGTCATTAAACTTGTGCAATTTAACAGGAGTTTTATATATATACACATCAGCCATTTATACTATAGAAGCTTTAGGTTGCTGCTAACTGTCTGTCTCTGGGCCTCTTTACATGCCTCACTCCATTCCTCTAAAGATATTTCCTCCTCTATATCTCCCTCCCATAATCTCAGTTTTGTCTCTGATGATTCATCAGATCCAGATACAAATAAGTCATACATAGTCGAAATTAAACCTTTATCATAACAGTGTTTTGTGACTGCAGCTTCTAATATAGAAATGGTAGGAATGTCTAATGAATGGCTTTGACAGGATGATATAAAACTCCTTAGCTGAAGATATTTGAAAAAAGGATTCCTTGGAATGTCATACTTGGTAGATATCTCCTCAAAGGACATTAATACTTCATCCTCCTCCCTGTACATGTCTTGCACTTTCCTTAACCCCTTTTCAGCCCATAATTTAAATCCCCTATCATTTTGCCCTGGTTTGAAATTGGCATTACCCCAAATAGGACTGAAGCGTGACTGGGACATATTTATATTCAAATACTTACAAGCGTCGAACCAAACATCAATCATATTCAATATTATAGGGTTGTCTGTATTTTTGTTCAGATATTTACGGTCTGCTGAATACAAATACAGGTGCAATGGTAAGCCCGGTTTAACAGAGCAGGCTTCCAGATCAATCCAAGCTGGGGGACTTCAAGATGAGAAGTAAAACATAATCGACCTTAATTGTGCTGCCCAGTAATACCGTGGGATACTTGGACATTTCAGGCCTCCTCGATCATATGGTAGATAAAGTAAAGACATACGTAATCTAGGACGTTTTTTTTTGCCAAATAAAGTTGCTAAACAGTTTCTTGATTTTCGTGAACAAAGATGAAGGAGGGGGTAGGGGGATATTCTGGAACAAATAAAGACATTTGGGAAGTATATTCATCTTTAGAATATTAATCCTGCCGATCATTGAAATAGGTAAGGATGTCCAACGCTCTATCGAAGCAATACTAGCGTCCGGGATGGGCTCATAATTTGACTGAGCAATCTTATTCACCTCAGTGTAGCCGAGTGGTAAAGAACCGATCTTTCGTCCTGCAGTGAAATGTAATTCTGTACTGCCCCTTTAAGAGATTAAGCTCGACACAGTGTTATAACGTCACACGCGCGACGCCTAGTGTCAGTCAGAGCGAGGACAGTGTGAAGCATGGTGGACAGAGATGCATAGCAGTCTGCATCGGGGTAAATATTTTAAAATTTACCTTCAACTTATGGAAATAATGTTCATATCCAGTACCTAAGATCTCAAAGTGTATATTTACGAGTTATTAGAGTGAGATGGAGTATTATTTTGCATGGATGGTTCTGAATTGCGTAGTATGCATAACCGCGTGTTCGGATTTTATTATTTGCCATTTACTGGTACTTATAAAACTGCGCGTTACCCGCGGTGCGTACTCCGGTATTTTGTGCATATTATTTTGTAGCGATTCGGTATTTTATTTCGGTATTCTCCTTTTGTAACTGTGAGGTTGTTGAATCAACTACTGTGAATGTTTGACTAGGTAGACAGTTTTGCTGTAGCTGTTCTTGGCCAGCCACGCTAAGGAGGCCATCTTGAAACGTGGCTGCAAGTGAGTGGCGGTATGCACTTTATTTCACATAAAGGCCTTAATGCTACTGTTGTTTAATGTTAATGTAATTAACATTGAATGTTTTCTTTTGTATTGGGGTTTTATTTACAGAAGCCCACTACTGTATTTCATTTGTATATATTTCATTTGAGTACATTTTCATTTGTGTATTTTATTTTCATGCAGTCGTGATCTATTTCTTTCTATTCTCCTATCGACCGCTGTCTTCCTATTGAAGTGAGGCAACATTCAGAATAAAAACCCCAAAATAGAATTTTGTGTTGTCCGGTGAGTTCATTTCCCTAAGGACCCATCACATCAGGGACAATTTTTATTCCCAAATATGTAAATGTGTCTGTTGGGTTGAAGGTAGAAGCATAAACAAGACCATTCTTCCTCTCTCTTTCATTCAGTAACGTTATAGATGATTTGGAGTAATTAACTTTATAACCGGATATTTTCCCAAATGTTTCAATAAGGCTTAGGAGCGCTGGGATAGATTTATGCAGATTTTTAAGCATTAATATCACATCATCGGCGAAGAGTGCTACCCTGTGCTCCAGATGTCCCTATCGAATTCCATAAATATCGCTGTCAGTCCTCGCCGCTATAGCAAATGGTTCTATCGCTAGGATAAAAAGTAAAGGCCATAAAGGGCTCCCTTGAGGGCAACTTCTACAAATGTTAAAAGGTTTAGAAACCTTACTATTCGTCAAAACTTCTGCAGTAAGCCCTGTACAAAGCAATCTTACCCATTTGATAAATGTATCCCCAAAGCCAAATCGTGTGAACACCTCAAACAGATAAGGCCATTCAACACGGTCGAAGGCCTTCTCTGCATCAAGTGAAAGTAAGGCCGTGTCAGGCGCCTCCCTCTGACTGTATAAAATATTGAGCACTCGTCTAACGTTATGAAAACCCTGTCTCCCTTGAATGAATCCATTCTGGTCTTCCCCCACTACTCTACGTAGAAGATCCTCCAATCTTCTTGCAAGAATTTTACAGAGTATTTTTGTACCAGAATTTAGGAGACTAATTGGATGCATATTTTCACATTTTGTATTTGGTTTCCCCGGTTTGGGGAGTAAAGTGATTAGGGCGCCCCTCATAGATGTAGGGAGAAGACCATTCTCAAAGGATTCCTGAAACATCTCCAAGAGGGGTGGTATTAATTTGGTTTGAAATTTTTTAGAAATGTCTATAGGGATGCCATCTGGACCCGCTTATTTTCCAGCCTGCATACACCCAATTGCTTCTGCAATTTCCAATGCAGTTACATCTTGATCTAATACTCTACATTCCTCTTCCGAAATGTTAGGAATATTAAGATTATCTAGGAATTGTGTTTGCGTGTCCAGATTAGGAGAGCACTCAGAGCTGTATAATTTCCCGTAGAAGTCTCTAAAGGCTTCATTAATCTCTGTCGGGTCCACTATAGTTCTACCACTTGGGACTTCAATACAATTAATAGACCTTTATGTTTGTTGTTGTTTAATGCGCCATGCTAGAAGTTTTCCGGGCTTTCCCCCCGATCATAGTAGGACTGTTTGAGTCTCATTAAATCAGCAGCCACGTTATTAGCTGCCAATTCATTGTACTGTGATCTAAGCAGTAGCAGTCTTGCATGAACATCTGTAGGTATATTTCTATTATTATATATTTCTGTTTCCAGTTTTTTAATTTCCTCATCTAATGTCTGTTGTGGATTTTCTTATCTTTTTAATGGGCTCTTGCCCCAGCAACCTCTGGGAAGAATAATCAGCGAACAAATATTGGAGCAAACAGGAATCTTTAATGCATCTGCAGATGGAGAGACATAAGGCCACACAGAGGTTCGTCTGTGAGGATATGCTCTAACTTGAGCTGGAGGTAGTGGTTTTTTATCGAGCAGTCCGTCGCGTCATACCCTATGTTTCTTGCATTAACCAAGGCGTTGTCTTACAAAGGAATGCGGGAAAACATCTACGTTAATCATGTCCTGTGTCTGGTGTGTGTCTGTGGGTCCGTTACCCTTATCTTTGCTGTCCCAGGCCGGAGAGGCCCTCATGATTTAGTGGCCGTGTGTGTCCGCAGTGTGTGGGATTTAGTGGCCATGTGTGTGTGTCTGCAGTGAGTGAGAAGTTTCATACACACAGAGAAGTGGAAAACTACAGAGTACATACGGAGTGCTTACGGAGTACAATTTGTACTCCACAATTCCCCCCTTTTGTTCATCATTGAACACCCAGAGGTAACTTAGAAATAATACTGTAAACTACTAATAAGACACGTTAGTCCCTAGCTAACGGGTCTGACCCTTTAGCCGAGCGGTTAGTGATGTCGCCATGTGGTGCAGTACACCCCGTATCGAATCCCGCACCGGGCAAGAAAATAACCGATTACAATACAAATCAGCACACATTACATGCATATACAGAAATGATAAACAGACGTGAGAACAACCGTAAATGAAAGGGTTAACCAGTGTCCGTCATAAAGTATCATTCAGACGGGGGAGTCGCTGTCATTGGAGGAGGTGTAGGAGGATTCAGAACCGGAGTCCTTGCGGGGGGGCGGGGAAGAGGGGAACAGCAGTGGTGGAGAGGGGGAAGACGAAACAAGGTCCCCGTCCTATTGGGCAAGGAGGTGATAATACACAAGCTGAGTAGCAATGAGGCCGTGTATCACACACCGAACTATGGGCACGATGCAGCAGGTGAGGAGTAGCAGGACACCCAGGAAAAGTGATGCTCCTACGGCTAGGCGAGTAAAAGACATCAGGACCCATTATTTGCATCAGCATCTCCGACATGGACTGCACCGGATCTTTACCGGCCTCACTGCCTTCAGGAATGTTCAGTACATGGATATTGGCCCTCCGAGATCGGTTCTCAAGGTCGTCGGTTCGGTCCTGCAGAGACAGGTTTTGGGTTCGGAGCATTTTGATGGTGGACTCAGCTGCAGTTAAATGTTCAAAGTTGTCACTGGTTACAGACTCCACAGAGGCAAGGCGATTTCGGACTCTCAAACCAAACCCAATTCTATGGTCTCCAGAGCTAGGGAGTTGGTGCTAGTCTCATCTAGACAACCAGAGGGGTCTTCATGTTGGAGGATTGGCTGGGCCAGGAGCAGACCACCCTCACCTCCTCTCTCACCTGGAAGCTGACTGGGACACCTTGGAGATCACCCTCACACAGACACAGCTCCTACAGCCGCGCTATGTGGCGGGTTGCTCTTAGTTCTGTCTAGCCGGGAGGTTGTCTTTCCGTGGAGCATACCCCGGGCCCCTGGACCCGGTACCACGGAAGTGGGGGTGTTACTCAGCCCGTCTGGAGGAGGGGGAGGAGCAGGTGGTGACAATATCTGGAGGGAAAAACTTTCAGAGAGAAACTGCACAACACTGAAAACACTGTCATTCTAGGATTCTGAAGATTCGTAGTCAACTTGATTCAGTGTTCTTCAGATACTTCCGCTATGATCCAAGTTCGTATCCGTTTGTTTCTTACGAAATAAAAAATCAAAGAAAACTGTACAGAAGAAGGCTCACAACCATTCTAAATTTCAATTCCTCCTTCCCACTACCCCTCTTTTTACACAAGAACAGAACACATTGTGTCAACCCATTTAACCATGAAGGACAAAAATGAAATTATGATATGAGCAGTTTGTATGTTAGTTGTTAGTAAACCACAAACAATTTCATGCAGTGAAATGAATCTGACTTTCATTTCATCCAAGCTGTTTACAAATGTTCTGAAGTCTGTAATGTTGTACTTATCTGAAATAAATTGTCTTTGAAACTAAAACAGATGAGGGATGATACAGATAGTTGTCTCAGATCCTGAACGTCCAAACAAACTTAAATTAATAAAACCATAAGGTATCTTGTAAATCATTGAAACAATGAGCTGTTTGAAGACAAAAACAAATGCCCACCACCTTAACCAAGCAAAACAACAAGAAGCCCCTTTTCAAGGCCCCAAAAAGAGGGGCGGTGGGGTTTCAAAGGAAAGAAACGCTCAATTAACAATACAAAGAAATTGATGTACTCAGCCAAAACCAAATGAATCAAACCGAAAATGAGTCTTATGAGGAGGTTCAAACTCATGGTAAAAAATAACATAAACATGGCCATAGCATAGACTTTTAAAACACATGACTCAGTAGGTTTCATTCATATTCAAATAAAATGTAATTGTCCTCCACACAAGAAATTGTCAAGAAATGAATACCCTCTTTAAAAAAAAAACATCCTAAAATTCACACCTTAGTGTTGAAAAACAAAACAAGTTCAATTTAACACAGAGGAAAGTCAACATAAAAACAAATTAACCAATGGGTGTCTTCTAATGGAAAAAACAACAACAACAACAGCTTAAAACAACATAACTGTGGTTTACATTGTCCCTGTTACTCTCAAGGCAACCCCCCATTCCCCCAAGGTGTGAAGTGGGTAGGCAGTTGGTTCCCAACAGTTATTCTTTAAAAAAATCTCATTAACAGAAAGAAAAACAGAATAAATAAAATGAAAAATAAAAAACCCAAATGGATATATCACATTTGATATGAGGTACCTCGGAAAGAAAAGAAGTAGATTTCTTGAAAGGATTTGAATAAACAATGCTTCAGGTTGGTGACTTTCTAAAGCCAGTTGTTTGTCAAACAGGAACAAAAACAGGGTTGGGTCTGATAAGGATGCTAAACGAGGTGGTCTCTGAAAACCCCTCTCACACCCAAATTGTCAGGAAAACAAAAGGTTTGGAAAAGCCATAACAAAACCTCCCCCAGCTCCTATATCCCCATTTAAGCCACTCTCAAGGACTTGCAACTTCTAAACAACACAAAATGGCCAGACGGACAAACACGGAACAAACTATGAACACATACACAGACAAGTCATGTCAACCACAAAAGTCAGTCAGGGTCAGTCAAGACAACCCCCCCCCTTTTCCATGGGCTGTCGGACTTTCATTAGTTTATTCTTGCTCAAAGTTCCTTCAACAGGAAACCCATGACCCTGTATCCAGTCTAAAACATATTTTACCGAGTCTTCACCATATTTCCTTACCATTATCTGATAGATCGGACCCTCCATATCTATCGGGGGCAGTTTACTGCCCTTGTTACCCATTCTTCTTCATTTTATTTTTTCTCACTTAACCCTACCAGCTGACCACTTTTATTAGTGCGTGACCGAGGGTAAACAGCCGCTTAACGTAGCGCCGGTTCACTTGATCCTACCAGGTTATCACTTTAGAAGTGGGAAACCGAGGGTAAACACTCGCTTTACGTTGCGGGAAACCGAGGGTAAACAACCGCTTAATTGTGAGTGCACGACCTCATACGCGTTTGAAATGATCATTTTTGTTATGGCTCACTCACCCCGCGCCGTGGCCCGCCCCACCCCGCGCCGGCAGCCAATCGGCTCGTCAGGGCTGGCTTAGTCATCAGGGCTGGACTTAAGTTTGGTGGCCTCCCACGTGCCCGTTGTCAGTTCGTGTTGAACCTCCCCGCACCCGCAGTAGCAGCCACTCTCCTCCCACGGTCCTTTTCTCTACGAACTCATCCCAGCCCTTGGTTCATGTTTTTCCCTTGCAAAGCTTCCCCGTGGAAGTATCCTGCCGTGTTCCCGTTTGGATTACCCGCGAGTTTTTTTCCCCCTTGGACTTTCCGTTTTTTCCTTGTCGCTCATTGCCTTCCGATGTTTAACTATTTGTACACGTAAGGAAACGCCAATTTTCGGCTAACCCCATCTCTGTCTGGTGTCGTGCACTTGGGGTCTTCCACAAACCCTAACAATTTTATCCTTTAAAGAATCCTGCTTACCTGTGCGATGACTGTCCCAGGGTTTTGCTGAGGGATCTCAGCGACACTGACCAAACGGACCACCCGCTTCTCCCTTTCTTCTTCTCAAACCTGGTGAGGTTATTGGGAGATCGGTGACTATGTCCTCGTCCCGAGATGATCAGTCAGCCGGTTGTCCGTTTGGCGGGCGACGTGAGATCCCACTTCTGACACCAAATTGTTGTGGATTTTCCTTTATCCTTTTAGTGGGCTCTTGCCCCAGCAACCTCTGGGGAGAATAATCATCGGACAAATATTGGAGCAAACAGGAATCTTTAATGCATCTGCAGATGGAGAGACATAAGGCCACACAAAGGTTCGTCTGTGAGGATGTGCTCTGCCTCTGAGCTGGAGGTAGTGGTTTTTTATCGAGCAGTCCGTCGCGTCATACCCTATGTTTCTTGCATTAACCAAGGTGTTGTCTTACAAAGGAATGCGGGAAAACATCTACGTTAATCATGTCCTGTGTCTGGTGTGTGTCTGTGGGTCCGTTACCCTTATCTTTGCTGTCCCAGGCCGGAGAGGCCCTCATGATTTAGTGGCCATGTGTGTCTGCAGTGTGTGGGATTTAGTGGCCATGTGTGTGTGTCTGCAGTGTGTGGGATTTAGTGGCCATGTGTGTGTGTCCGCAGTGAGTGAGAAATTTCATACACACAGAGAAGTGGAAAACTACAGAGTACATACGGAGTGCATATGGAGTACAATTTGTACTCCACATGTCTTCGTTTCAAGTCGTGTAGCCTTTTTCTTGGAGCTAGTGAAGGAAATGATTTGGCCCCTAATAAAGGCTTTGAAAGCCTCCCACCTTGAGCTAGCAGAAGTCTGGGACTTGTTACATTCAAAATACAGGTCAATCTGCTTGTCTAAGAAATCTATGAATGTAGGATCCGCAAGCCACCCGGGTTGAAAACGCCATCTCGGGGGGTCGCACACTAAGTTATTATCTTCATAGGTCAAAGATACTGCAGCGGGGTCAGACAGGACTATACTACTATAATGGCATTCATCTATTTTGGAGGCTAGTAGTGCTGAAACCAAAAGTAGTCTATGCGTGAGTGAATTCTATGAGTACCGCAATAGCAGGAATACTCTACTGTGTTCGGTTTACCATGCCTCCAAACATCAAACAAGTTCAAGTCCTTCATAAAATGGTGTATCGTCTTTCTGGACTTACTCAGGGTATCATCTAAACCAGTTGACCTGTCTTTTGAAGGATCTAACGTACAAAGTCGCCAGCTATTATGTATTTCCCAGGATGATTTGAAGCAGTCAAAAACAGACTATTATAGAATGTAGAGTCATCTTCATTGGGGCCGTAAACATTTATCAAAGTTAAGGTTTCAGATAATAACCTACCCTGGACTACAATATACCTCCCTGCAGGGTCCTTAACTACATGCTGTACCCGTAATGGAACCGATTTATGAATTAGTATCATAACCCCTCTGGCATGAGTGGTGTAAGGAGCAGACAACACTTGACCCTGCCATCGTCTTGCTATTTCGGGAACATCCTCATCCACCATGTGTGTTTCTTGTAAAAAAACGATTTTTGATTTCAAGGATTTTATCCTGCTCATTACCTGCTTCACCTTTGTGAGTTTGATCAAACCCCTATAATTCCACCAAGTAAATTTTACCTTGCAACTCAGAGAGTTGCAAGGTAAAATTGCAACTCTCTGACATTGATGTACGATGTATGTTATATTAGGAACCGTAGTGAAAAAGTACTTTGACAAACCACACCCACTGATGAAAGAATAAATAATAAAATGAAACCACAAAAACCCACCCTCAACCCCATACGAACCTAAAGTTCACGAACTCTGGACATCCCCTCCCATCCCACGTTTAACTAGCGCTAAAACGAGTTCTCTACCTTTTCTTTTCTTCTCGCTCCAGCTCGCTGTCTTACTTTTTCTAAATACTAATCACACATAACCTCAGTAATGAACTGTTCAACGCTTACAACATGTAGGCATATATAAAATTAACCATCCGAACACATACACAAACCTGGAACCCGTGCATGCAGACTGGAAGACGAGGAGAGGGAAAAGTCTGTAGCCTGGTCACAAGAGTCCGCGATGCATTGGACCTTCCTTCCTCCGACAGGCGCACAAACCGATGATGACTCTGTCCCTTAGGCCTAGGCCTACTTGGATGTGCCCATGCCATTTTGGCTGGTATTTGGACATTGTCTCTCATTCAGGGTTAAGTGCATTCCACAAAAGCTGAATAGTCTAGCTATAAACGAGAATCCGTCCTGTCCAGGTAGAGAAAGAAAGCCTAAACAAAAACAAAACGGCGACAGTCCGAACACGTAGCTACATCTTTCGTGTAAATGGAAATAAAATGAAATAAAGTGGGCTTAATAGCCTACTGCGTCAGTCCTTATCCAAGGGATTGAATAAACCTCTCCACTTCTGCTGGGGTTTGAAAGGTGTGGGGTCTCTCGTCGTGTGTTACCAGGAGCCGGGCTGGAGAGATAATTCTGTGCTTGTGGATCCCGCTGTCTCTCAACTTCTTTCGGACATGGTCGCAGTCGCGCTGCATCTTGTGCACCCCAGCAGAGAGGTCGATGTGAAAACGGACCGGCGTGTTCTTGTAAAGGACCTGTCCCTTGGTTTTGGCTGCCTTTAGTACTCGCTCCCTGTCCTTAAAGTTCATGAACCTCATTATCAATGTCCTTGGACGACCCGTGCGAGAGTTTACCGGAGCGCCGATTCTATGAGCCCGCTCCACTACCAAGCCCTCCCGCGGATCCATGTTCAGAGCCTCCGGCAACCACTTCTCCAAAAATGCAGGTGCATCCTGGCCCTCTTCTTTCTCCGGTAGGCCACCGACCTTACGTTTTGTCGCCGACTCCTGCATTCCAAGTCCTGCACTTTGTCAGTAAGGCTTTTGACGGCGCTCTCCAGCGTGCTAACTCGGGGTGTTAGCTTCTTCACGTCGTCCTCCACGTCACACAGCCGTTGCCCGGCCTGTTCCATGCGACCCGTGCAGTCCTGTATCTGTTTCTTTACATCCGCAATTGTCACTTGCACTCCATCAATTTTCTTGTAAAGTCCACTTTTCAAAGACCGTATGGCTTTCATGATATCTTGGTTGCTATTCTTATCTGTGTCTAGTATTTCGTCATCTTCTTCCTCGTGGTCGTCTTCGTCATTAGCCATATTTTCAACCTGCATGGCGTCGCTAGCCTTCTCAGCCCCTTCCTCGTGTCGCGATTTCCTTTTCTCCTTCTCTTTCTCTCTCTTTGCCTTTTCTTTCGGGTTTTTCCCTGACATTTTAGTTCTGGGTACTCTTATACACGTATTGCGTGACTTTGGTCAAGATTCGGATTAGTATTGTAGGATTAATTTACACGGTAGCTGCAGAGCTTGAGATTTGCGACCTCCTAGTCCCTCGCCATAACTGGAAGTCCAGGTGCATACTTAAAAGAGTGTCTACATCGTCCTGTCTTGGAGGACACAACTTATCTTGGTGAATCCCTGCTGGGTGATCCTCCTGCTGGGTAACAAAGATGGTTTATTGTTCCAAGAGGTCATCTCCTTTGTCCTCACCCTCTGCCAGGACCCTCCAGGACCACTTTCCGTGACACTCAAATGGCTTTCACACCTCCCTCTGTTATCAGGCCCATACCATTTGGCATAAGAAAAGGCACCTTTAAACATCCTCCTTGTTCTACTACATACGAGCCCCCAGACATCTGTTCAAACAATGTAACCATAGTATAGCTGATCTGTGGTCAAAGAGGAAAAGTAAGCAACATACAGATATGAATTGCCCTCACACTGTCCAATTAGCAACGTGTAAGGTACTACGTCAACTTACATTCACTTACATTGGGTTAGTGAAGTAGAACACTCCACTGTGTCACCTGAAGAGCGCGCTGTGTCGCACAATACCGACGACACATGTTTTTTTTTTAACAGTGACACCTTTTTTGGGTTTGATTCACAGACGAAATAGTCATTCTAGTGAAATGTTGTCATCTAAAAATGATGTTTTATGTTATATGTATCTTATGTTTTTTGTTTGTTTGTTTTTTTTTTTTGTGAAGCACTGCTTCACCTGTTGTCTTATAGAAACCTCCGCTGATAGATATATAAATATATATGATGCCGGGGAAATAACACACAGGACATTCAAATATACATTCAGTGGCAGCTTCTCAAAGGTTGGAAGATCTTATGGCAGACACAAAACCCTTGCCATCATCTGGTCTGCAATTGTTTGCCTTCTCTGCTCTGCATGCTCCAAAAAAGTGGCCACAATGAACATTGTTCACTTCCTCACATGCCATCAGTGATAAACATCCCATTCTTAAAGCGACAGTAGCATAAATGTCAACAGAAATAGGGATTATAGGGACTTGAATTGTGGTTTCTGAGTTTATAAGGATACGTCCTACACTAATACTCCTTTACCACTGGGTTACACTCTCCCCTGCTTAACTATCAAGCTCCTCAGTGACTGCACAAGTACTCTTCAGCTCTTCCAAAGCTTCTCTAAAGAATGCTGAACCTAAATTCACTAGGATCTGAGATACAACTGCTGAACTTAGGGACAGAGTCTCTAAAGCTGATTTTGGCTCATGATGCGGATTTGTATGCACACCAGCATTGATTCTCTTACTCCTGTGAGGACCAGGGATGGGAACCTGTACCACAGCTACAGGGTCGGGTACGGGCTCTGAATCAACAGTTACTGACTGTCCCAGTTCAGGGTCCAAAGTCTCAGTCTCCATAACACTGGACTCTACATCAGGCATTACTGACTCGATAGACTGAGGGTCAGGAACAGGTAGGGGATCGGTTTCTGGGTTATTCTTTACCCAAAAAAACCCCCTCTTCAATCACAACTCCATCATCATGTTCTTCATCTGACCTCTCTTATTCTGAACCTTCACACTGAATAAGCTCACGAATTGGTCTTTCTAGGCATAGCGCTAGGGAGAGTTGGATTTACACATGGCCTAATGTCTACCCTGTTCACTCTCTTACCAGGCACTCCCTCAACAGGTTGAACTGTGTACGTAGTTCCTCTGCATGCCATCTTACAAATGTTAAAACAGGAATCAAACTCAGCATCTTCCCCATTAGTGTCAGGCTCCCCTGCTAACAACTGCCGTGAGAGGGCATCAGCTTCTGCATTGCACCACCCTGGACGATACTGAACTTCAAAATCAAATGCGGCCCACTGCGTTACCCACCTTTGCTCTATAGCCCCTACTTCTGCACCTTTGAGATGACACAAGGGGTTGTTGTCAGTCACTACTGTGAATTTTGAACCAAGCGGATATCCACAGAATTTCTCTACTATTGCCCATTTGAGTGACAGTAGTTCAAGCTTCATGCTGCGATAGTTCTTTTCTGCGTTTCTCAGCCTCCGACTGGCATATGCAAGTACTCTTTTTCTATCATCCTGTTGCTGATATAGGACCGCTTCTAAGCCATGACTACTCACATAGGTCTCTAATATGAATGAACGAGTAAAATCAGCATAACCAACTAAGTTTTTCTTTCAAGGCGTCAAAATCATTTTGACATTCTGTGTTCCATAATGCACAAAGCATTTGGTTGACTTTAGTTGGGTTGCCAACATTAAGACACAAATTCACAACATCATGAAGTGGACCGGCAATCTTTGAAAAACCCTCAACATATCTCATATAATAACTACAAAACCCAAGGAATGATCTAAGTTCCTTCAATGTAGCAGTGACTGGCCATTGTTTTACAGCTGCTACTTTTCCAGGATCTGTAGCTATACCGTCTGCGGCGAATTCATGCCCCAGGAACTTGACTTCTTTTTGAAGGCAAGGGCATTTCTCCCACTTCACTTTCATTCTTGTCTCTTTAAGGCGTTTTAGCATTGTTTCTAGCCTCTCTACATGTTCCTGGAAACTCTGTGAATACACTAGTATGTCGTCCAAATACACTAGCATAATCTGGAAAACCAGGTCCCTCATTGTTGCCTGCATTAACCATTGGAACGTTGTAGATCCATTGCAAACACCCATGGACATGCGAAGATATTCAAACAGACCAAAAGACATTGCAAATTCTGTCTTATGCCTGTCATGTTCATCTACTGCCGCCATGTGGTATCCACTGGCAAGACCAATGGTTGAGAAAAACTTTGTGCCTTGTAAAGCGTCAAAGCTCGCATCAGTGCAGGATAGTGGGAACACATGTTTCTTTGTCTTCTGATTTAAATTTCTATAGTCTACACACAGACGTATAGTACCATCGGGCTTCCATACAATCACCACAGGAGAAGCATAAGAGCTGTCACTACCCTGAATGACACCTTTCCTCAATAGCTTTGAAATGTGCTCTTAGACCTCTCTGTACTTTGTCAGGGGAATGTGATGGTATGGTTGTGCAACTGGTTCCTCATCAACCTCCTTAATTTCATGCTTAACCTGATCAGTAAAGCCAAGATCATTATCATCATCAGTGAAAACATCTATGTACAGTTAAGGTCAAAATTATTAGCCCCCAACAAACTATTAAACATTTCCCTAAAATTCTGCCCAATGTTTGCATCATTCATAAAACTTTACACAGTAAAACATTCATCAATGTTAAGGCCCCTATTTGGTACATTTTGGAATCTAAAATAAATCTTCAGGTTTGCTTTATACCAAATGTAGTGAAAATTGAGGTGGTCAAAATTATTAGCCCCCATATGATTTTTTCTTTTTTTTTCTTTTTGCTTTCAAACCACACCTGAGCAATAAATCAGCATTGAACTTTACTTAAGGGACTCCAATGCATAGGGCTAGTTGCATTTGAACACTTGATTGAGAGGGACTACTCTTAAATTCTTGGTAAGAAGTAATTTCGTCATGCCAAAAAGTAAAGAAATCAGTCTGGAACTCAGAAAGAAGATAGTGGATGCTCATTTTAAGGGGGAAGGCTACACTGCCATGTCCAAGCATTTCACGGTGTCTAGAACAGCTGTCCATTGCACCATTGCAACTCACTAGGAAACAAATTCTGTTAGAAACAAACCAAGGCATACTCGAAAGTGCAAGATTTCAAAAACTTTGGAGAAGAAAATAGTCAGAGATGTCAACAACAATCCCGGATCTCTGCCAAGAGGACTGTTGCTGAACTGGCCTCTTCTGGGCTTGATGTTTCAAGGAAGACTGTTGTGAGGGCTCTTCATCGTGGTGGGCTTCGAAGTCATCGTCCAAGCAAAACTCTGTTGCTCAGACAGCGGCACATCAAAGTCAGACTGAAGTTTGTCCGTGAACATCTGAAACATAGGCATGAGTTTTTGAAGTCTGTCCTTTGCTCTGATGAGACTAAACTTGAACTGTTTAGGCACATGGATGTTGCTTTTGTTTGGCGTAGGAAGGGAGAGGCCTTCAACCCAAAAAACACAGTTGCCACATTTAAACATGGTGGTGGGAGCATAATGCTGTGGGGCTGTTTTGCTGCTTCAGACACAGGGAACCTTGTTGGGGTGCATGGGATCATGAAGAAAGAAGATTACGTTGACATTTTGAAGGATCATGTAAAGACATCTGCTGCCAGTCTAGCTTGCTGGGTCTTCCAGCAAGACAGTGATCCGAAGCATACATCCAAGTTAGTCCAAAACTTTTTGAAGGACACCAAAAGCAAGGTCCTGGAGTGGGCCTCTCAGAGCCCAGATCTCAATCCTATTGAGAATGTGTGGCGGGAGCTCAAGGTTAATGTCCATGCTGGAAAGCCACGCAATTTGAATGAGCTGGAACAATTTGCCATGGAAGAATGGGCCGAGATTCCTCAAGAGACATGTGCCCACCTAGTTAGGAGCTACCATAAGAGGTTGTTGTGAATTGTGAGTCAGAAAGGTTACACTATTGACTATTAATTGTCAGAGGGCTAATAATTTTGGCCTTGTCATTTTTGTTTTGTTTCAATTCAAGGCATCAGTAAAATATCTTAATCAAGCTTAGTGGAGATTTTGTCTTTGATCTTTTGGAAGCCATTAAACTATGAACACTTTTGGTTATGGTCATATCCATGGAAAAGTTAAGGGTTTTGTTTGATTTCATAAAGGAACCTAATAATGTTGACCTTAACTGTACTTAGCTAGTAACTCACATAGTTTGTTTCTCTCTTCAACTGTGCCACCAATGTTAAACTTGACAATAACTGACTGCACTCTACTCTGAGCACCAGAATCAATTTTCTCCACTGTGACCTGCTCAACATCAGCAGAGATGCACTGAAAATTTACTTCACAGATCTGTTCACTGTCAACACTCTCAACTCGACATACAATACCCAGCTGGGTTCTTGGGCAGAGCCACACATCCTCTTGTTAGAAACTGACAACTTGGACTAGAAAGATTTGACGCTGACCACTCACCAACGTTGGAATGACCGCCAGACCTTGAGGGAGCGGTGTGTTCTCAGGTTCTACCAGCAGTTGAGCACTTTTCTCAGCCCCTTAAGGGTTCCCCTTACCATAATAGTGGCTACGGATGATGCAGGTATGTGTACCTTATCTCCACTAGCGACTCTAGCAATGTCTTTCTTATCAACATTGCATTTCTGCATTTGCTGAAACACAGTTTTGCATTCTGAATCGAATGTACCACCCTGTGTGGTATCAAATTCATATTGAACTAACTGCCAACACCTGCGAATGATATGCACACCAATGATACAGGGTTCTGTCATATGGGTGCTCGTAGAGTTCTTCACAACCAAAAAGCCACAATCTGCTTCAACTTCCAATTCAAGGTAACCTGGATAAGGTATCTCTAGTCCATTTGCAGCAGTTATTCGAAGCCAACTGGAGGTGGACTGCATAGCCTTCCCTTCCAAGTGCTTCCAAAAGAACTTTTCAGTGATGGTGCTTACATTGCTACCAGTATCCACTAAACAATGTGCTGTAGTATCACCGATGTTAAGCTCTTTTACTGGGCATTTTCCTATTGCACGCTCTGTCACCTTGTCTCAGGTTGTTTGTCCTTTCTGTGAGTCGTCTATTTGCTCCCGAATTGCCTGACTCTCTACAAGGGGGGGGGGTCTCGTTACCCAGAGCATGTGTGAAGGCAAGGTCTGTAGAAGTATTGTGACGCTTCTATCTGCAATTCTTAGCAATATGTCACACAGTCTGGCACTTGAAACATATCAGCTTACCTCATCTGTGAATTTAGGCTGAGCTCTAGGTTTGCTATCTAAAAAGGCAACAGTGCCCTTGGTCTGCATAGCCAAATCCTGGACTATCTGTGTTAATTTACTGATGGCTTCGCCTTTCTCTGCAATGATTTTCATTACATCCTCTAGAGAGACTGTCTTCTCACTGCCTGTAACTGTTGTACAATGCACATCGGTAGTGAGATAGAGCCCATTTTTTTCATTGTAGTCACCTCTACATGTTCTCCTGACTCCTCCATAGTCCATAAGTGAGCTTCTTCACGCACTTCTATCATAATAGCATTTGGGTGAGTTCTGATATATTTACAGAGTTCTCGTTTCAATAAATGGTCTCTGACTCCCTCAACAAACTGATCCCCGAGTATCACTTTTCCATTAGCTACAGAACCAGGACGTTGTTTCGGCACTAAGGTTAGGGCTTGTGAGAAAGCATGTGAAAAGTCACGCATGTTCTCACATTCCCTCTGTTTACAGCTATAAATGCTCTGCAGTAACTGAGAAGCACTACGTTTGTCCCCAAAAGCTTCATTGAAATAGTTAGAGGTCAGTTACCTGATCAGTTCTACCATCATTTCTCAAACACACCTCCTTTAAGGCTGGCCCTTTCAGGAGGGACATGACAAAATCAAACTGTTCAGGAGCAGATTGATTTCTTGCATGTAAAACATGTTTAACCGCTTCAATAAAATCATCAACAGATCTCCCATCTTCATCAAAATCACCACCAAATGGCAAAATGTGACGTTCTCTAGGAACATAAACGTAGCATCTAGTGGGTGCATCATTCACTGAGGCAACTGCATTCATTATTTGTTCCTGTTTTCGAATCAGTTCTCTAATCTGTGCCTGTACATCAATTTCTTCTACCTCACTTTCACTCCTCATTCACTGTTGACATTTTTCCATTTTTATTTTTTTTTCAAAGTCCAGTCTAGTCTCATACACTTTGACAAAGGGTAGAGACAGGGCAGCAGGGTAGACTTAAAGTAGGGACTCTAGTGACGTCTTCTCTAAACTCTGGATTCCCAGTCTTCTCCCAGGACTTCTCTGGCACACCAGGCACTGCTTCCTCTATTTCAAGGGGACAGCTGGGCCACTCTTCACCATTACCGTATTTATTTATTTTGAGCTGCATTCACAACATTTTTTGAAAGTATCACAATAGGGACCCCACTCCTGGTACCAAAAGTTGAAGCTGGGGGAATTACACACGGAACATTCAAATACAATTTTAGGGTCTTTATTTTGATAGTAAAAATGTGGATGGATAAAAGTTAAGGGGTTCACAACATCCCACTTTAGCTCTGTGGGTGTGATAGTTTTTTTTTTGTTTGTTTTTGGGAGGGAACAATCGCTTCAGTTAAATGCAGCTTGAAATACAAAAAAAAATACTTGCATAAATACAATTACAAATACAATAAATACAGCAGTGGCAGCTTCTCAAAGGTTGAACGATCTTATGGCGGACACAAAACCCTCACCATCATCTTGTCTGCAATTTTTCGTTTTCTCTGCTATGCATGGTCCAAAAAAACGTGGCCACAACGAACATTGTTCACTTCCTGACGAGTGATAGTGTCTGCAATACACAGCCCATTCTTAAAGTGTAGCATAAACGTCACAATAACATAAATAGGGACTTGAATCGTGGTTTCTGAGTTTATAAGGATTTAAATGAATTTATTTCTGTTCTACGCTAATACCCCTTTACCACCGGGTTTATACAGTGCATCTGGAAAGTATTCACACCTCTTCACTTTCCCCACATTTTGTTATGTTACAGCCTTATTCCAAAATGGATTAAATTCCTTTTTTCCCCTCATCAATCTACACACAATACCCCATAATGACAAAGTGAAAAAGGTTTTGTAGAATTTTTTGCAAATTTATTAAAAATAAAAATCTGAAATATTGCATGTACATAAGTATTTACACCCTTTGCTATGACACTCAAAATTGAGCTCAGGTTCATCCTGTTTCCACTGATCATCCTTGAGATGTTTCTACATCTTGACTGGAGTCCACCTGTAGTAAATTCAATGGATTGGACATGATTTGGAAAGGCACACACGTATCTATATAAGGTCCCACTGTTGACAGTGCATGTCAGAGCAGAAACCAAGCCATGAAGTCAAAGGAATTGTCTGTGGACCTCCGAGACAGGATTGTATCGAGGCACAGATCTGGGGAAGGGTACAAAAAAATTTCTACAGCTTTGAAGGTCCCGAAGAGCACATTGGTCTCCATCATTTATAAATGGAAGAAGTTTGGATCCACCAGGAATCTTCCTAGAGCTGGCCGCCCAGCCAAACTGAGCAATCGGGAGAGAAGGGCCTTGGTCAGGGAGGTGACCAAGAACCCGATGGTCACTCTGACAGAGCTCCAGCGTTCCTCTGTGGAGATGGGAGAACATTCCAGAAGGACAACCATCTCTGCAGCACTCCACCAATCAGGCCTTTATGGTAGAGTGGCCAGACGGAAGCCTCTGCTCAGTAAAAGGCACATGACAGCCCGCTTGGAGTTTGCCAGAAAGTACCTAAAGGACTCTCAGACCATGAGAGACAGGATTCTCTGGTTTGATGAAACCAAGATTGAACTCTTTGGCCTGAATGCCAAACGTCACGTCTGGAGGAAACCAGGCACCGCTCATCACCTTGCTAATACCATCCCTACAGTGAAGCATGGTGGTGGCAGCATCATGCTGTGGGGATGTTCTTCAGCGGCAGGAACTGGGAGACTAGTCAGGATCGAGGGAAAGATGAATGGAGCAAAGTACAGAGAGATCCTTGATGAAAACCTGCTCCAGAGCGCTCAGGACCTCAGACTGGGGCGAAGGTTTACCTTTCAACACGAAAACAACCCTAAGCACACAGCCAAGATAACGAAGGAGTGGCTTCGGGACAAGTCTGTGAATATCCTTGAGTGGCCCAGCCAGAGCCCAGACTTGAACCCCATTGAACATCTCTGGAAAGACCTGAAAATAGCTGTGCAGCGACGCTCCCCATCTAACTTTACAGAGTTCGAGAGGCTCTGCAGAGGAAGAATGGGAGAAATACCCCAAATAAAGCTGTGCCAAGCCTGTAGCTTCATACCCAAGAAGACTTGAGGCTGTAATCGCTGCCGAGGGTGCCTCAACCAAGTACTGAGTAAAGGGTGTGAATACTTATGTACATGCAATATTTCAGTTTTTTTATTTTTAACACATTTGCAAAAATTTCCACAAAACTTTTTGGCTTTGTCATTATGGGGTATTGTATGTAGATTGATTAAAAAAAGGAATTGAATCCATTTTGGAATAAGGCTGTAACATAACAAAATGTGGGGAAAGTGAAGGGGTGTGAATACTTTCCGGATGCGCTGTATATTACATTACATTACATTACATTACATTACAGTCATTTAGCAGACGCTTTTATCCAAAGCGACTTACAATAAGTGCGTCATTTAATGTAGGAAATAAGGAGAACTACTAGTCATCAGAGGTCATAAGTGCATCTAAACAAGCATCTAAGAGCAAAACCAGTGCTAAAATAAAAGTGCAAGAAAGAGATTTTTATTTTTTTTAATGAGTGAATACAATAAGTGCTAAGAACAAGTAACTGGGTAGTAGTTCTTGAAGAGGTGAGTTTTCAACCTGTGCCGAAAGATGGGCAGCGACTCCGCTGTCCTGACATCAATGGGGAGTTCATTCCACCACTATGGGGCCAGGACAGGAGCCGCGACCGGGTCGATCAGCAGCAAGGGCCTCTGAGCGATGGGGCAACCAGGCGTCCCGAGGCAGCAGAGCGAAGTGGTCGGGCGGGGGTGTAGGGCTTGACCATGGCCTGGAGATAGGAAGGAGCTGTTCCTTTCACTGCCCTGTAGGCTAGCACCAGAGTCTTAAACTGGATGCGAGCAGCAACTGGTAGCCAGTGTAGGGACACGAGAAGGGGAGTTGTGTGGGAGAACTTAGGGCGGTTGAACACCAGATGAGCTGCAGCTTTCTGAACAAGCTCCAGAGGTCTGATGGCCGACTCCGGGGCGCCAGCAAGGAGGAAGTTGCCGTAGTCCAGCCGGGAGATGACCAGAGCCTGGATGAGCACCTGTGCCATCTCGTCGGTGAGGAATGGGCGAATCCTCCTGATGTTATAGAGGAGAAATCTGCAGGAGCGAGCAACCGATGCAACGTTTTCAGCAAACGACAAACGATATATATATATACTTAGCACAAAAATTCCAGAAATTTGTGTTTGGTAGATTATTTCTTTGTTGTAACAATGCTTCTTGGCAATAAATCTTATACCGTTGGAAAGCCTGTTTATTTCCCTTTTAAATGGGGCCACATGTGTAAGGAACATGCATTTGTGGGATGAACAGCAGAGCTGAGTATGTGGGTTGCGCCCATGAAAAATTTGCCAAACTTCCCTGCCAATGCCAAACAGCTTACTTTGCTGTTGCTATTGACTCTTGTTTTGAGCTTCTGGTACCCCAGGTGCTGACAATCAGTTGCCTGATATAAGATTTATGCCAAGAAGCATCGTTACAACAAAGAAATAATCTACCAAACACAAATTTCCTTACATTTTGTGTTAAGTTTATATAGCGTTGTTTTCTGAAATCGTCTATGGTGTTGTTATAAGTGCTCAACTAATGACGAGCAGAATATCAACAACTAAGTATATAGCATTTTTTTTCCTAAACCGTCAATGGTGTCGAGTGCTCGACTAATGGGGAGCAGAATGTCCACACGGATACAGGAAAAAAGATTTTAATGCATATTAAAATCTTACACTAAAATCTTTTTTCTTGTATCCCTGTTGATGTGTGTGTGTGTGTGAGTGTGTGTGTGTGTGTGTGTGTGTGTGTGTGTGTACATACACACAGGCTGTTGTGATGCGTCTAGTGCAGCAGCGTGTAGATGGAGGGAAGGTGCATGTGTTCTTCCAACCCGCTTGTCTCCCTCCCACCCTTAGCTTGCTGCCGCTGGCTAGCCTTTGTGGCGAATAGGGAAGCATCCTAGCGTGTAAGCCTTCCCTTGCCAGTACATAGCCTCTCCTTCACCAAGACTCCTGCCAGTCCTCCCCGTGGCCAGACATGGTAACTGGGGTCTTGCGGCCCCAGGCTAACTTGGCAGGGGATCTCGGAGCAGCAGTGGGCCCCAGAGATATGGTGTGCAGGCCCACCCTGGTGGACACGCCCTGGCAACTATCAACCACTGTCCCGCTGCCTAGTGGGTGAGTCTGGGAAGACATAAGGCTAAGGGAGCTCACCCCAACAGAAAAGCAAGCTGTGGCGGCACGCTTCAAGGTGATTTCCGAAAAATTGGATTTCCAGCAGCCCCCTGAAGTTGTGTGGAGGTGCCGGTCGTCTAGGGATCCCCCTTGCCATCGGAACCATCTCCTCTACAATCAAGTCATGTGGCGTTGGGAGAAGCGCACCCCCCATGCCACTTTAAAAAACATCTCTGCGCAGGTATCGTCTGCTACCTGAGTCCCCGACCTCACAAAGTCTGGCGGCGATGGAGTATCCAATGACGGGACCAGGTCTGAATGACCTAGGAGCTCTTAGTTGGAACTCTGCACGCCAGCGGCACAGGGCAACGGTCGTTAGCAGCTGGGATTGAGTGGCAGCTGTTTCCGGCAGACCGCTGTGCGTCTGAGCAGCCCTATTTAGGGACCGCACTGCTCACCCCTTTCGGGGAACGGCCTAGAAAAGGTGGCCCAAAAATTGCCCACTCAACACTGCGCCTGGGCAGGAAACCGCACCTGCCGGGCCATTCCACTATGCGGTCGCCATTCCACTATGCGGTCGAAAAACAAACATTATACCACTAAGATTTGCAGCATGGAACATAAGGACACTCCTGGACGTCAGCCATGGAACGGACAGACCTCAACGCAGAACAGCACTTATTGCCAGCGAGCTGAAGCGCTATTGTGTGGATGTGGCGGCACTCAGTGAGACCAGGCTCCTTGAAGAGGGCTCGCTCAACGAAGTAGGAGAGGGCTACACCTTCTTTTGGAAAGGATACCCCCTAGGAGGTCAACACATCCATGCAGTTGGTGTTGCAATTAAAACAGTCTCTTACCCAAACTCCAAGAAACACCAGTGGGCATTAATGAGCGGTTTATGACTCTCCGTATACCCCTCGCAAAATGTTGATACATCACCTTGATAAGTGCCTATGCTCCATCTTTACCATCCCATGATGAAGAGAAAGATCGCTTCTACCAGGCACTCCATGATATACTCATCAACATCCCAAGGAGCGACAAAGTCATTTTGCTTGGTGATTTTAATGCCCGAGTTGGGAAGAATATGCAAAATTGGAATGGAGTGATTGGCGCCCACGGCATTGGAAAAGTCAACCCCAATGGCATAAGACTTCTTAGTCTGTGCTCGGAATATGACCTCACCATCACAAACACCATTTTCCAACAAAATAATAAATACAAGGCATCCTGGATGCATCCCAGATCCAAACACTGGCACCTGCTTGATTATGCTATCGTGAGGCGGGTTGATCTTAAAGACGTGCTCCTTACAAGAGCTATGCGAGGAGCAGACTGCTGGACAGACCACCATATGATCCTGACAAAAGTCAGAGTACATGTCCGACCCTTGAGAAGCCAATCTGGGCCAAAAACGAAACCACTCCACTGCGCCAGACTATCCAACAGCGACACCCGAAACACCTTCCGTCGTTCTCTAGCCGACAACTTAGTTGACATTGAACAGCTGATCAACTCAGAGTCTGGGATGGATGAAAAGTGGACCTCTCTGAGCACCACCTTCTTTGACAATGCAGCCCAATCCATTGGCTTCAAAACCAAGAAACATCAGGACTGGTTTGATGACAATGCCGGAACGATCTCCACCCTCCTGGACAACATGCATAAGGCACAGAGAGCCGCCCTCAGCAACCCACTATCCCAACCTCTCAAGAAAAAATGGCAAGACCTCCGCTCTGAGGCCCAAGCAACTCTGCGGAAACTGCAAAATGAGTGGTGGATTTTGAAAGCAAACGAAATCCAGGCTCATGCAGACAGGAACGACATGCATGGTTTCTATGATGCAGTTAAGACCATCTATGGCCCCAGAAACTGCTCCCTGACAGCCGTTAGGTCTGCTGATGGAACAACTCTCATCAAGGATCAGGCCCTGTTAGTGGAGCGGTGGGCCGAGCATTTTAACACCCTGCTCAACCAGCCCACCCCAGTGGACTCAACTGTACTGGCAGAACTCCCTGAACAGCCTACCTTGCAAGACCTAGACCTCCCACCATCTTTTAAAGAAATCCTACATGCAGTCAAGACCCTGAAAAACAACAAAACCCCTGGACCTGATAATATTCCAGCTGAAATCCTCAAGGAAGGAGGCTACCTCTGTACGAGGACACTGTATCTCTATATCCTTGAGGTGTGGGGTCGCGAGGTTGTCCCCCAACAGTGGAAAGATGCCAACATTGTGGCCATTTATAAAAACAAAGGAGACAAATCCATCTGCTCCAACAGTAGGGGTATTTCACTGCTGGCCATTGCAGGAAAGGTTCTAGCCAAGATCATGCTCCGCAGACTAACGCTCGCAATAGCCGAACAGGTTATACCAGAGTCACAATGCAGCTCCCGAAAGGATAGAGGGACCGTTGACATGATCTTTGTCATACGCCAGCTCCAGGAGAAATGCAGAGAACAGCACAAGGATCTAATTCATAGACCTCTCAAAGGCCTTTGATACAATTAACCGGGCCCTGCTGTGGCAAGTCCTGAAGAAATTTGGATGTCCACTCAAGTTTCTTACCATTCTTGGACAGTTTCACTCAGGAATGATGGCCCGAGTGGTAGTGGGGAACTGTAGTTCTGAGCCCTTTGGTGTGCAGACTGGAGTCAGACAAGGCTGTGTGCTAGCCCCAGTCCTGTTCAAAATATTCTTAGTCTCTGTTACAACACTGTTACGAAGGAGGCTGGAGAAGCAGGCTGGCGTTACCATTGACTTCAGGCTCGATGGAAACCTATTCAACATCAGGAGGTTTCAGGCAACCACCAAGTTGACCTCTGAGACCATTATTGAGCTACAGTATGCCGACGATTGTGCCCTGGTAGCTCACACACCAGAAGCCCTACAATACACTCTGTCGGCAGTTGTAACTGCATACAGGAGAATGGGACTGATTATTAACACCCAAAAGACAGAGGTAATCTTTCAGTTGACTGCCGGCCTCCCAAACCACCCAACAACCTTCACAGCAGAAGGGCAACAACTGGCCACTGTTCCTGCCTTCAAATATCTGGGAAGTATACTATCCGACACCTGCACAATAGACGATGAGATTCAGCACCGCCTCAAACAAGCCTCAACATCTTTTGGCCGTCTAAGGAGAAGGGTTTTCCAAAACAGCAACTTCAATCTCCACACCAAAGTGCTTGTTTACAGAGCAGTGTGCAGCTCCACACTACTCTATGGATGTGAGGCATGGACCATCTACAGCCACCATTTCAGACGCCTGGAGGCCTTCCATGTAAAATGTCTCCAGAGGATCCTCGGCATTACTTGGGAGGACAGAGTGCCACGCACAGAGGGGTTGGGGCGGGCAGGCAGCTGCAGCGTGGAGTCTACCCTAAAACACCATCAACTCAGGTGGCTTGGGCATGTTATTCGCATGCCCAGCGAACGACTCCCACGAAAAGTCCTCTACGGCCAACTGCGCCTTCGCCAGCGCACTGCTGGTGGGCAGAAGAAGCGGTTCAAAGGCCAAATGAAGACCACACTAAAAAGATGTCAGATCAGCCCCTCTTCTTTGGAGGAACTTGCTTTCTGCCGCACAACCTGGCGCTCTCACATCTCAGAGGGAGTGAAGTACATGGAAAACCAGCGCACACAACACCGTGTAGCAAAGCGTGCGAAGAGGCATGCTCACAAAGCTACCCCCCCCCCCACACCACTATTACATGCCCGGTCTGCAACCGCAACTGTATATCCAGGATCGGACTAGTCAGCCATCAAAGGACCCACAAATAGAAGAAGATGGTCATCATCGGGCACGATGGACAACCAGCAAGCAAGTGTGTGTGTGTGTGTGTGTGTGTGTGTGTGTGTGTGTGTGTGTGTGTGTGTGTGTGTGTGTGTGTGTGTGTGTGTGTGTGTGGTATTTACCTTATCACAAGTGTTTAACTAAGCAATTCGCTCTGAGCCAAAGTGTTGAACTAAGCCCCAGGTATACCATGTGAAATCGTGAAAAAAACGCATTTTAAATGAAAAAATTAAAGACAAAAAACTATACAAGATAATATTGTCACAGATCAGACGACCCACATGCAGAATCACCGAGCAAAGGCAAGAGATAAGCAGAAGATTGACTTTACTGATAAAAAGGCAATACATATAATCAGGCAGGATACGAAGCAGGCAGGCAGCAAAAATTACGATCTGGCAAACAAGAAAGGCTAATGGACCGGAATATATACTGGGTAATGAACAGACAAGTGTGACCGGTGTACTTTTTCCTTTGCGTTGTGTAGGAAAGACAGGACAACTTCTCTCATGCATGGGATCTGTATTTTGTCGCATATAAACAAAACGACAGGTTTCAGGAAACTTCAGATCAGCTCCTACTGTAGCCTCTTTCTACATGTCCAAAGCGGGAAAGAGCGCACAGCTAGCAACACAATTTTATACAAAAAGAAATAAAACATACCTGTCGCATATAAACAAAACAGGACAGGTTTCAGGAAACTTCAGATCAGCTCCTACTGTAGCCTACGCAATAATTAGGACCGACATTAGACATAAGACACATTAGGAATGGATAAAATAAATTACAGGACCAGACAAAAATGAACACATACCTCTTTCTACATGTCCAAAGCAGGAAAGAGGCAGAGGTCAGGGTGAACATACGTTTTGGGGCTACTAACAGGAAATGGGGTCACAACAGGGAGGGGCTACTGTAAGCGTTTCCTGATGATATAATAATAATGTTAGCAATGAAAATAATAATAATAATAATAATAATAATAATCATGTGGTGATGCTTTGTGTAATTATACAACGTATTTTGGTTATGACATTTTTAACCATGCTACATTCACCTCCCTAGAATTACACAAAAATTGGAACATATCACAAATTGCAATCACCCACAATAAAGTCAGCAATACCTGCCACCTACTAAGGTTAGGAGGGCCACAGACTGGCGAAGCACTTAACCATATCTAAAACCACTCCACGGACAACACAAGGTGCCTTTTACACCTCACCAAAATGGGCACAAAGGGGCGACGACTCACAAAATGAAATCAACCAAATAAAAAAAGGATTGGCAAATTCCACTGTGTACATTACAAGAACCAAACAGCAATGTAGGCCTACGTTACACTACCCATATAAACACATTAGGCCTAAAACAAAAAGGAGGCAGACTGTGGAGCAACAGTAAAGCGTGGACTGAACTGAACCATGGTTTCAAACAACCTATGAACTGGCCTCACTACCCTGCCATACCTAGAGCGAACACTATTCTCAGGGCTCTGAGGTAGGATGTCAGTAAAGGGAGGGGCATGGGGCAAGGGGACGGGGTACGGTGTGAGATGAGCAGCATCATCGGTGGGGAGGACATCTACTGCAGGGGAGGGGGTGCACTCAACAGGCAAGTCACTGACACGCTCCATCTCTGTATGGCTGGACTGATCACAGACCCAGGAAGCAGTGCGATCATGTTCATCCGGGTTCTGCCATGAGGATGAATCCACTCCTGAATGCTCGGTCTCACTGTCAGGCTCTGACACTGCCACTTCAGGATCAGGCATGTGCAGTATAGAGGGGTCATGGGTCACTGTGTCAACACCCTGGACAAGATCACCCTCCATAACCAGTGTGTTGTGGAGAGGGAGGAAGTTGACTAATAGGAGGAGGTTCCTGTGGACAATCCTCACACAACCATTGCGGTCCCTGATCCTGTAGATGTGGAACTGTGGCTTGGAAGCAACAGCAGTGCGAACATCCGGCTCCCACTTGTCGGCTAGTTTCCGCTTGCCTCTTCCGCCTCTGTTCGCCACTAGGACCCGGTCACCGACAAAAAGAGGTAAGCCCTTGACTCTTTTGTTGTACTGGTCCGACTGATGTTTTCGCTCCACAGACGAGTTCTTCTGGGCCAGCAACATGGCAGACTAGAAATCGGCAGCCAGAGACTTCACATATTCATTGTAGTCGCAGACTGACTCGTCACGCAAGACGTTCTTGAACAACAGATCAACTGGCAGGCGCGGAACCCTCCCAAACATCAAATAGAACGGGGCAAAGCCAGTCGTCTCGTGCTGAGTGCAGTTGTAGGCAAAGGTCATGGTTTGGACCATTTGAGGCCACTTGTGCTTTGACTTTGGCGGGAGGGAACGCAACATGCTACCCAGAGTACAATTGAAACGTTCAGTGCCCCCATTCCCCATGGGATGGTATGGGGAGGTTCGGGACCTCCCAACGCCTGACAACTCCAGAAGCTCAGCAATCAGCTCGCTTTCAAAATTAGCCCCCTGCTCAGAATGAAGGTGCTGTGGGAAACCATAGACACAAAAAATTTTTTCCCACAGCTTCTTGGCCACCCGCTTCGCAGTATGGTCTTGACAGGGGAAGGCATGTGCTAACTTGGTAAAATGGTCAGTTATGACGAGAACATCCACAGACTTGTTGTCGTCTTCAGCAGACCAAAAGTCGATACACACAAGTTCCAGTGGAGCCAAACTTGTAATGCTCTCCAGTGGGGCCCTTGCTGCCGGCTCTGGAGTCTTGCTGAGCACGCATATGGGACAGTTCCTGACATAGCTTCGCACATCCCTCTCCATATCGTACCAGAAAAAGCGCTGACGGACCAGCGACAATATACGAAGCTGACCCTGGTGACCAGCCAGGTCGTGAACGCCACCCATGGCCTGCGATTTCAGGGAGTCTGGAAGAACCAACTGGAACCTCCTGTGTTTGGTCACTTGGTCCTTTGACACTCTGTACAGGGTTCCATCCAACACGGTAAGTTTCTCCCATTGCTTCAGAATCCATAACACCATCATGCTCTCCTTATCCCGCTCACGCCTCAAAGGTCTCCGCTTCCTCTCAACGAAGTGTAGGACTCTCTCAATGGTAGGATCCTGTCTCTGGTGGCTCTGCACGTCTGCGGATGAGAGTGAGGAGAACACATCTTGGCCAGGAGGAGCTAGCCCGCCAAGGTGACCAGCCAAGGAAGCAGCCCTCTGCGTCGGGCCGGACTCCTAATCCCCACAGGAGGAGAGGAGAGATGACACATCCTCTTCGGACAATGACACGCCCCCAGTAGCACACAGAGAGTGGTTCTCGGCAGACTGAGCAAGACAGGTCACATGGAATGCATCTTGCACACAACTGTCGTCGAAGCTGCACACTTGTCCCAGCAACTCTGAGTAGGGCTCTGACAGGAGACGCTGGCCTAGAGGTTTGACAAAGGGAGATCTGCTGAGAGAATCAGCTACCACATTCAGTCTGCCCGGGACATTTTTGATCTCAAACGAGTTTGGGGACAGTTTACAGACCCAGTGCTGCTCACACGCATCCAACCTCGGCTTCATCATGATGTATGTGTGCGGGTTGTTGTCAGTCTAGACGGTGAACTTGTGGCCCTTGAGCCAGTGGCTGAACTTGTCAAACACTGCCCATTTCAAAGCGAGAAACTCGAGTCTGTGAGCAGGATACTTCGCTTTGCTGCAACTGAGGGCTTTACTGGCAAATGCGGTGGGTCGGGCTTTGTCTTCGCTGGCAGGGACCTGGCCCAACACTGCACCCAAACCATCCAGAGAGACATCAGTAGAGAGGATGAACGGCTTGTTGAAATCTGGATGGGCCAGAACGACAGAGTGAAGCAGTGCAGACTTCAGGCCCTCACAAGCCCTCTCACAAGCCGGATCCCAGTCCTGGGGAGTCAGTGTGCGGAACGTCCCCGCTCTCCTGCAGCCTCTAGAGCCCTTCAGCTTGCGCTTCTGTCCTCCAGTCAAAGCAAAGAGAGGCTTTACCATCTTCAAACAACCAGGGATAAAATGCTGATAGTACAGCGCCATGCCAAGAAAACACCTAATCTTCTTCTGGGAGGGGGTGCAGCCATCAGTTTCCATCAGATCCTCTTTCTGGAACCCGAAGATGACAGTGACCTTTTCCTAGTCAACAGAGACTCCACTGACATCAACCACATGACCTAGGAATATCACAGACTTCCTCAAAAAGTTACACTTCTTCTGTGAGAGCTTCAGGTTACTGGCTCTGAGTCTGGTAAAGACGACCCCAGCCGCCCCAGTGCTTCTTCCTCCGACAGAGCAAACACCAGCAGGTCATCCAGGTAACGGAGGAGGCTGGAGAAGTTGAGGTCACCGAAAATGCTAAGCATCATGCGCATGAAAGACGCCGGACTGTTGCACAGACCTTGGGGGAGCCGATTATATTCATACAGGCTGAGGGGTGTTGTGAAGGCTGTGAACCTCCTGTCAGACTTATGGAGCGGGATGTTGTAGAACCCTGAAGTCAGGGCCATGGTGCTGAACAGGGCGTTTCCTCCCAGGGCAGCGAGGCAGTCCGCCTGATGGGGCAACTGGTGAGCGTCTTTGACAGTCTTGGCATTGAGACATAGAAAGTCGGTGCAGATCCTCAGGTCTCCGTTCTTTTTCCAGACCATCACGAGGGGGGAGGCATACTCACTGATCGATTTACTGATAATGCCTTTCATCTCCATGTCTGACAGCACCTCTCTCAGCTGTTGATAGTAGCCGGGGGGGACACGGCTGTAAGGGAGGCGGAAGGGGCGGTCATCAGAGAGATGGATGCAGTGGACGAACCCCTTCACTTCTCCACAATCCAGCTTTTTCCTGGAGAAGACATCCTGGTAAGAGAGCACAAATTCAGCCAACTTCCTCCTACAACTTTCATTTACCTCACAGCCACCAACATCAATGTCTCCCAAGCCACAATCCTTCAGCAGCTGCACCGGGTCTCCAACTTACTGTGGAGGCGAACTAGGTGAGTCAAAGGCGTCGATACCCAATCTGCACATCCCCTGAGTGATAGGCAAATCTTCCACAGCCAGGCAGGGGAAAACATCAGCTATCTTGGCGTTCCGGCGCAGTGTTATGGGTTTAGGTGTCGGGTTCAATACGTTGACAGGCACTCAGCAGCCCCCCCACATGGGTGTCACAACTCGTCCCACCAGGATGTTTCTTGGCGTCGAACGTCCAGCAGTTGGCTCCACCATCACGGTGCTCCCAGGTGAGATAGGAGACCCACTGGGCAGCTTCCCCCACACCACATACTCGCGCTGGGGAAGGAGTGTGACAGCCTCTTTCAGTCGCACAATGCCCACAACATCTGGCACCTCCGGGCCCGACCACCGGGTAATACAGCTCAGCAGCTGGAGAAACTGCTCACAGTCAGGGTCATTGTTGCTTGAGGAGATAAGCTTCCAATACATTTTCTGAATGATAGGTCTGAGAACATTGCTCCCTACAATAAACTCATCATTTTAGTCCGAAACAACAAATGATGGAACAGTGAATTTAAAACCATGAACATCAGTCTCCAACTAATAAATGCACTTCGGTCTAGTCATACCACCACCACAACCAACAAGCACAACATTGGGTGGCGCTGGCTGGGGACAGGGTAGAGCCCCAGAATCTCTAAGCTCACTCTCTGCAGCTTCGCCGAGGGTACATGACATACTGCCTGAATCTAACATACCTTTCAACACAACTTTGTCATCAATCTTAGCAAGAGCATAAAACAACTCACTACTCTGCTCTACTCTCTAAGAGCCTGTCAGTATGACCATCTCATCTCCAGCTGATGCACTAAAGGTCTGTACATAAAGTGAATGCAAGTCTTCTTCTTTACTGAGGGTTAAATCACTATTGCCCCTGCTACCCCTCTCATCACACGGGTGCTCTAATTTAAATCAGCAGCAGGAGACTGTGCTAGCGTAACTGGGGGCTGGGGGCCCGTGGGGCATACATTCACAAAGTGCCCAGGCTGATGACAGTGGAGACAAAGTCTGTGAAACTTGCAGTGTGAATAGATCGTATGACTACTGTCACCACATACTGAGCATGGGGAACTGGACTGAGCGTGAGTGCGTTCTGGCATGCTGGAATAGCCTCCTGACCGACGGGGTGGGATCTGGGGCCGGCGAGAGTTACTCTGAGACCGGTGACAGTAGTTCTGGGACTGATTGGAAGCCTGGTCCGAGGTTGCTAGCGTTGCCGTACACAGAGACAGGACCTTGTCAAACAGGGCGGTAACCTGCTGAACGTTCGCATCAGTAACAGACAAGTGGGCATAGGAGGAGACTGAGCGGCCAACACAAGTGGTTGTTGAGAGTGACTGGGAACAAGAGTATATGCAGTGGCAGGTGCAGACGAAACCGGTGGAGAGGTTACCACGACAGGCTGGTGCTGTGTGCCACAGTGAGGGGCTGGGGCTGGCACCATCCATTCATGTGTGCAGACTGAGACGTTTGCATATTGGGGATGGGCAGCTGTGCTCTTCAGACTCCTCACATGAGCATCCAACCTCTCATGGACTTCAGCTGCTGTCCACTGCTCCACGGGCTTGAACTGGAAATAGACTGCCAGTCTGGGGTCAGGGCAATGAGTGATAAACATCATGACTACCTCAGCACTCGGATCCTCAACACCCTTGTCTCGCCTGCGGAGGCTCTCATCACCAACATCGATGGCTTTGTTCAGTCGGATCCAATAATCCATTGCACTCTCTGACACGCGCGGCACAGTCCCATAAAAGTCCTTTATAGGCATGCTGGAGTATGTGAGCTCGCTGAAATTGCGCTTGAGGATGTCAAATATTGTGGTAGGAAGCTCAGTTGGACTGACTTCAGGACGACTACGGAGTGACACTTTCACCACATCTCTAGCTTTACCACTCAACCTGCTCATTATCAGGTCAGACCTCTCAGCATCTGAGCCACAGGCCATCCTGCTCATGTATCTCCTCATCATATCTTCCCACTCATGAATGGAAAATGTCTCAGACTTGTCACCTTTAAAAAGGGGAGGGGGCTTGGACTCTGACTGGACTACAACTTTAAGTTGTGTGGGATCGATAGTTACATTCTGGTTGTCTAGAGGCTGGGACTGAGACTGGGGGCTGCTGGCCAGGTGAATGGCGTGGAAGCTAGCAGCGATATTGTCACTAATCTGCTTAGCTAAATCAGTAATATCACTGCCCAGTGTTTCAGTAGTAACAACAACCTGGGGGGAAGTCTGCTGAGACAGGTGGGGGGCGTGTACAATAGGTGTTGAACTGGCAGAGGGACCCGATACACTAAACAGTGACTCATCATTGCCCTGACCAAGGCCGCCCACAACAGGACACGCAGACCTAAACCTAGCTCTCCCATACCCAACCGGCAATGCTAACTGCCGTCTACCCACCCTAGTGGACTGTCCCCTTCCCACACCATGAATGAACTGTCCCCTTCCCACACCATTAGTAACATCATGCCCACCAGAGGAAGGGCTAACAGGTGTATTGAAAATGTCTCTGCTAGACATGTCTCAATTAGGCTATAACAGTGCATAAACAAACAAAATGAAACAAAAGCAAACGAATTCACAGCATCAAAACATCTAGCCTATGGCTTCAAATTCCTTAACAAGATCACAGGAAACAAAACGAATTATCTTTTACCCATAAATAAACATACACAGCTCTAGCCAGCACAATTTGCAGAAAAAAACTCGACAGAAAAAAATTCCTCCCATTACGATCTCCCCTCCCCCACACACAGTCGTCACCATTCAACATGGAGCTTAGCTAGCTAGCTAACATCTGTAGCACTATTAGCATAGCAGGATACCCTGATACCATGAATGGAGCGGGGCGGGCTGAGAGAAGACGGCGGCTGCAGCAGGTTGCGACGCTTTCTCATTGGTGACGACGGATCGGACGGGTCATACGGCACCAAGTGTGACCGGTGTACTTTTTCAGTTGCATTGTGTAGGAAAGACAGGTCAACTTCTCTCATGCATGGGATCTGAATTCTGTCGCATATAAACAAAACAGGACATGTTTCAGGAAACGTCAGATCTGTTGTGGTTACACCGCCCTGAGCTGCCTCCCCGGCACGTTCAAGCCACTTCCCCAGCTCGGACGTGCCGGAAACATCCGAGCGCTCGGCTCGCGCTCTGAGGAGACGAGCGCTGCACTGCACCAGGTGTTTGCCATCATCCATCAGGCACACCTGTGGCAATCAGGCAGCCTTCTACAAGAAGCCTCCCAGAACGTCTCTCAGTGCTTCGACGTACTGAACCCTGAGGTAAAGTTCTGACAAGCCCTCCAGCGTTCCTTGCATTCTGTTTATTCCCCAGTGTCTTATCTTCGTGTGTCTGTTTCCTCCCAAGACTCTCCCTCCGCGATTTCCACGGCTCCCCGCGTCTCCCTCGTCCCCAGCGACCTTCACGTTTTCTCCCCGGACCTCTCCTGCGATCTCCCCCCTTGTCCCTCTATCTGGACCCCTCCTTTCGGACTCGACTTCCCGGATCTCGGACCTGGACTTTCTCGGACAACCCCTCTTGGATCACGGACTGGACTTTCTTGCCAGGTGCACGCACATTTTTTCAACACCTCCTGGTCATTTACATACCGCACCACACATAGGCTAAAAACACTCACACATAGTTATACACGCAAACCACGGGACACCACACATAGTTTATTCACACATCCCACTAACAGAACGCCTTTTTTCACCATACATTTCCCTCACACATTAAAACCCCCCTTTGTAGATTTTGAAGTCATCTCGTGTCTGTCTATCTTGGGTTTCGCCACACGGGTCAGGTTCTGGTGCACGAGCATAACAAGATCAGCACCTACTGTAGCCTCTTTCTACATGTCCAAAGCGGGAAAGAGCGCACAGCTAGCAACACAATTTTATACAAAAAGAAATAAAACATACTTGTCGCATATAAACAAAACAGGACAGGTTTCAGGAAACTTCTATTGTTGCCTACGCAAGAATTGGGAACCACATTAGACATAAGACACATTAGGAATGGATAAAATACATTACAGGGGCAGACAAAAATGAACATATTCCTCTTTCTACATGTCCAAAGCAGGAAAGAGACAGAGGTCAGGGTGAACATACGTTTTGGGGCTACTAACAGGAAATGGGGTCACAACAAGGAGGGGCTACTGTAAGCGTTTCCTGATGATATAATAAAATAAAATAATAATGTTGGCAATGAAAATAATAATAATCATGTGGTGATACTTTGTGTAATTATACAACATATTTTGGTTATGACATTTTTAACCATGCTACACAAGCAACACGTGTGACAGATTGATAAGCTGATAATGCAGGGGAGTGCCAGTGGGTGGAGACAATGTACTGGTGGGAACAGTTTGCGGGTGCTGATTGTAGGATGAGTGGAGGGATGTAAGCAGGAGGAAGGGGGTTAAGAGGAGCGGGCAGGGTCCATGACAGTACCCCCCCCCCAAGGACGGCTTCCAGACATCCCAAACAAAACAACCAAGAGCAGCAGGATCGACGGAGGAGTCCAGGGGGAGGACGAATGGGACCAGGGATCTCAGGCTTACGGGCCAAGGGCTGGAACCGATAGGGAGGGTGGCCAGGATGCAGGACCAAGGGGCAGAGCAGCTCCAGCGGAGGGGCAGATGGATGACCCGGATGCCAGTACTGCCGCGGCGGGACAGCCGCTCGGGAAACAGACTTCGGAGGTGGCGGGACGGCCGCTCGGGGAACAAACTTCGGAGGCGGCGGGACGGCCGCTCGGGGAACAGACTTCGGAGGCGGCGGGACAGCTGCTTGGGAAACAGACCTCGGCGGCAGCAGAAGGGCCGCTCGGGAAAAAGACCTCAGAGGCGGCAGAAGGGCCGCTCGGGGGACAGGCTTCGGAGGCGGCGAGGCGGCCGCTCGGGGGACAGGCCTCGGAAGCAACGGGATGACTAGTCGGGGGACAGACCCCGGAGGCGACGGGATGGCCACTCGGGGACCAGGCTCAATAGACGGCAGGACGACCGCTTGGGGACCAGGCTAACAGAGGCGGCGGGGCGGCTGCTCGGAGGTCAGGCTTTGGAGGCGGCGTGACGGCTGCTTGGGGGACAGACAAGCAACACGTGTGGCAAATTGATAGGCTGACGGATAATGCAGGGGGAGTGCCAGTGTACTGGTGGGAACAATTGTAAGGTGCTGATTGGAGGATGAGCAGAGAGGTGTGAGCAGGAGGGAGGGGGTTAAGAGGGGCAGGCAGAGTCCATGACAGGAGGGGTGTTAGCAGGAGGAAGGGGGATAAGAGAAGTGGACAGGATTCATGACAAATATAAAATAATGTAACGTAATAAAAAAAGGTTTCCGAAGGGCAGTTGTCATCTGTGATTTAAACAAGAGAAAATAGTGTAATCACTTTGTAATGTTATAAAGTATTTTGTTAAAAAGTACAAACGTGTAAAATGCGACAATAGACCTTCTATGGAAGCTCTGGAGTTGTTATTAAAAATATATAATTATTATGTGCTCTAATAAAAAAATAAATAAAGCATTAACCTTCCCCAAAACCATGTTTAACTAGTTTTTTTTTAGCTTTTGGTCTTCATCTGTGTATATCTTATACTGTGTTTGTTGTGTTTGTCTGTGTCTGTCTTGCACTGTTTGGTGAAGCCGCAGCCCTTATTTCATATTCAACATGTACCTGCACATGGTTTTTCATGACAATATGTTGAATTGAGTTGAAGTGAACTGAACTGAAAACGAGGCTTGGCAAACAATGACCTTATCTGAGCATCAACAGGAACGTCTATGAAGGATGATGCTGATCCTTCTTCTGACACACCGGTCCCACAAGACAGATATTGTAGCTGTTCACGCTCTACTGACACAACATGTGCTGTAATATTTATGTAATACAATAGGGGGCGATGTAGAGTGGGGGAAAAGCCTTTGACCTTCTGTACACTTGTAACCCCTTCTTCACTGGCGGGCAACGCCAAGCACATTTGAACAAGACAACATCCTAATGCTACCAGTTACTAAATTGTTACAAGCAAATCCAATGGCGCAACAGGATCCTGAGTTCTCAGCGGTGGAATGTTGAGCTGGCCGAACCTCCTGTGCACTAGTAGGCTAGTGCCACTAACGACAATAATAGTGACAAATGATAATAGAAATATTTAACCAGGATATTTATCAGTGTAGTAGCGCGGTGCCTCCACTGAGAAAATACTACACTTACCTAAGGCTAGTGAATGGTGTATCTTCCCAGAATTTAAACAAACCTATGGTTAAGGCAGATCGTGTAACCCTGCTGTGTACTGAAATACCGTACACGCTTATTACCAGCAATCCAAAAGTAAATGAGCTGCCAATACACCCGAAATATAATTAATAATAATAGGATTTATTGGATAATAATGAGAGAGAGAGAGCGAGAGAAAGAGAGAGAGAGAGAGAGGGAGAGAGAGAGAGAAAAAAACAGAGTACCACACGAGGGTGGTACTGTTGATCAACTAAACATTAATTAAAATTTCACAGGGTGTGACAACCATTCACAATACACAGAAAGAAAGTATCAAAAGAATACAAAATACCCAGCACTTTCTGTTGGGGCCCGTTGGTGCACATTAAACCAGTTCTCTAAGCGCAGGGCAAGGCAGACACCCTACGATGCCCAGGCGACGAGACAAAAGTGCGTGGGTGTGTGTGTATAAGGGCTCTGTCCAGGTTACTCACGACCCAATACTCCCACGACCAGGAGGCTGTGTGTAGCTCATAGGATGGTCGGCGCTGTGCTTGCCGTCGGCTCTCCGGCAGGGCCTCCGATGGTCGGCGCTGTGCTTGCCGTCGGCTCTCCGGCAGGGCCTTCGTCCGCAAGATGGCCACAGGTCGCAACGTTCCGAAAACCCCGGCGAAGACAATGGTCCTCCGGTGGGAAACGAAGCAATCCGACCCGAAACAAACCCCACCAGCAAGCACCCGACCGTGAGCCACTCGCAACCCTCGGGTCCTCAAATGCGGCCAGTACACGGCTGTGTACAAAGTCTCCGCGAAACGAGCACTCAAACGGGGCCGCAGAGAGAGAGATAAAAAATTGTGACCTCTCTCCTTGGAGTCCGGCTCCGTCTCCCAGCTCCCCCTTTTTTTCCGAGGAGATCGACCGTTGCGACCCCGCGATTTCGCGGGCAGAACACTCCACATCATATCATTGGCCGATAACAAAAATTCAAATAACAAATACATCCCATTGGTCCACATGTTTGGAAACCACACCCACACAGGAAATGTTTAAGACACAAAGCATGCTGGTAAATGAAGTAAAGATTTTTTTTAAAGGTCCTTACACACTAAACAAGCTGTGTTCAGGCTCTGTGGACAAACTAATGCGGCCATTTTAAGCAGAATGTGAAGGGCCTCATCAGTTACTTTATGACAGTCTACATAAGGTACTGTATGACAGTCTACATAAGCCATGATGAGCAAAAGGTCCTCTGCAACACTTATGGATGCATTGTCATATAATAGTTTATTTGTTATTGTTGTGTCCTTCGATGCTCCCTTGACCTGGTCCCCTCTCCTCTTCTTCAGTCTATAGCACCTGAGCTCCTTCCCTTTCTAACCCACCTCATCAACACCTCCCTCCAGGCAGGATGCTCTCCATCTGCCTTCAAGACTGCTAGAGTCACCCCGCTTCTCAAGAAACAATTACTTAACCCCTCTGATGTCAAAAACTACATACCGGTTTCCATTCTAACCTTTCTATCCAGAACTTTCAAACCTGCTGTCTTTAACCAACTTTCTTTGTGCCTCCACCAGAACAACCTCCTGAACCCCAACCAGTCTGGGTTAAAGGTGGGTCACTCGACAGAGACGGTCCTCCTTGCCATGACAGAATCGCTGCACTCTGCATGAGGAAACTCTCTCTCCGCTGTCCCGATACTCCTGGACCTGTCAGCTGTGCTCGACACAGTGAACCACCAGATCATCCTCTCTACCCTCGAGGGGCTGGGTGTCACAAGCTCTGCACGCTCAATGTTTGCATCCTACCTGACGGGTCGCTCCTACCAGGTGACATGGAGGGGATCTGGGTCGGAGCCTCGCAGACTGACTACAAGCGTTCCACAGGGTTCGGTTCTGGGTGATCTCCTTCTCTCCCTGTACACGAAATCCCTGGGTTCTGTTACTCACTCGCGTGACTTCTCTTACCATTGTTATGCCAATGACACCCAGTTGATCCTGTCCTTTTCACCCTCTGACACACAAATAGAGATACGCATTGCTGCGTGCTTGACTGATATCTCGGAGTGGATGGCGACACACCACTTGAAGCTCAATCTGGACAAGACAGAGCTGATGTGCCTCGCGGGGAAAGGTTGCTCGCACGGAGACCTGGCCATCGCCATTTACGGTGCTCATCCAGGCTCTGGTCATCTCCCGGCTGGACTACAGCAAATCCCTCCTTGCTGGCGCCCTGGCGTCGGCCATCAGACCTGTGGAGCTTGTTCAGAAAGCTGCAGCTCATCTGGTGTTCAACCGCCCTAAGTTCTCCCACACAATTCCCCTTCTTATGTCTCTACACTGGCTCCCAGTAGCTGCTCGCATCCAGTTTAAGACTCTAGTGCTAGCCTATACTGCAGTGAAAGGCACCGCTCCTTTCTATCTCCAGGCCATGGTCAAGCCCTACACCCCCGCCCGACCACTTCGCTCTGCTGCCTCGGGACGCCTGGTTGCCCCATTGCTCAGAGGCCCCTGCTGCCGATCTACCCGGTCACGGCTCTTTTCTGTCCTGGCTCCACAGTGGTGGAATGATCTTCCCACTGATGTCAGGACAGAGGAGTCGCTGCCCATCTTTCGGCGCAGGTTGAAAACTCACCTCTTTAAGAACTACTAACCTACTACTTGTTCTTAGCACTTATTGTATTCACTCATTTACAAAAAACTCTTTCTTGCACTTTAGCACTGCTGTTACTCTTAGATGGTTGTTTAGATGCACTTTGCCTCAACGAGGAGAGTGATAGCACGTTGCTGAGGAACTTATCACCGCGGGCTCGAAAGGGTTGGTGTTGTCGGTTTTAGTATCCCGAGCTGATGCCGAGTTGCTGCCGGTCACCTCACTCACAAAACCTCTAGGTGTGAACATGTTCATCAACTGCCGCAGCTGGTCGGCTACCGTGATGTGTTGTGGACAGTAGATGCCCATGCACGAGCAGGGGGATTCCGGCTCGCATTTGTGATGTCTGCATTTGAAGACCTGAGAGACGACGTGGTACACCTGATCTCTGTTGTCTCTGATGTCCGCGACCTTCGTTAGCCATGGGGAATGGTTCCTGTGACTGGTGATTTGGACCTGTTTTCTCTCACGGAAAGCTATATTGGATAACGCAGTGAGCAACACGTTAGGGCTCACAAAGCCCACTTCATACACAAGAATCAGATCGGCGCTTTGGCCTCTGCTGGCCTAGAGGGGTGGAGAGATGAGAAAGGTTTAGAGGGAGAAAACATGTATTAACACGTAAAGTGTTTAAGGTAGCGATGTATCAGCAAACGCAGCAACAGCAACAGCGAACTTAGCAGCAGCACCGATGGCAGCAGTAGCAAATACAACAACTCCACCAACATCATCTTCCAGCCTGTTGTCACACTCATTACATGTATACGGATGACCCACAGTCTGTAAGCTACTGCGGAGACCAGGGTTGTTCCTTCGTGTGCCACGGAAGTGTACTCGTATGCAGTGTACACTGTGTGGAACACAGGTGCACTGAAAACTTGTGCCTCATGCTAAGCCTGATGGTCACCCGGCCTCATACGGAAGACGGCTGCCCGGCCAAAAGGTTGGCGCCGGGCAGCCAGGACTTTGAGCTGGAGTGCCGCGGGCCCGAAGATAGACCCAGTGTGGTATGTCAGAGCAGGGGTTACAGTGGTAGTAGGCGAAAGAGGTGGTGACCGCGGCAGTGGAGGACCCGAGCACTCTAAGGAGGGTATGCGCAAGAAAAGCATCAATACGCTCACGGGCGTATTCGATAACATCCTCACTAAAGAATTCCATCGTGCTTATCCCAACCCTTCCCAGGGAGCTGGTAACAGCAACTGGATGACAAAGAGTTTAAGGCTCTTGAAGAAGCTAAAAAGGCGGCACCGGTGTTGTAAATCGGGCTCAGCGAGAGCCGTCAGGATCACTGTGGAGAATACTTTGACGGGTATGATTATTGTGGTTACAGCGCCCCGAGCTGCCTCCCCGGCACGTTCAAGCCACTCCCCCAGCTCGGACGTGCCGGAAACATCCGAGCGCTCGGCTCGCGCTCTGAGGAGACCAGCGCTGCACTGCACCAGGTGTTTGCCATCATCCATCAGGCACACCTGCGGCAATCAGGCAGCCCTCTACCAGAAGTTTCCCAGAACACCACTCCATGCTTCGACGTACTGAACCCTGTGACTCTCCCTCCGCAACTCTACCTGGACCCCTCCTTTCGGACTTGACTTCCTGGATCTCGGACCCGGACTTCCTCGGACAACCCCTTTTGGATCACGGACTGGACTTGCTTGCCAGGTGCACGCACGTTATTCAACACCTCCTGGTCATTTACATACCGCACCACACATAGGCTAAAAACACTCACACATAGTTATACACGCAAACCACAGGACACCACACATAGTTTATTCACACATCCCACTAACAGAACGCCTTTTTCACCATACATTTCCCTCCCACAATAACACCCCCCTTTGTAGATTTTGAAGTCATCTCGTGTCTGTCTGTCTTGGGTTTCGCCACACGGGTCAGGTTCTGGTGCGCGAGCATAACAGAATGTCGAAGCCATTATGGACCCAGGCAAACCCAAGGAGCAGATGGTCCCTGTGACGCCCCAGAGCCCCGTCCCCCTAGAGGCAGTAGTAAGAAGTCACAGTTGCCAACTTGCCTCTCTCCGCTCAGAGCTTACTACTGCCTTCACCCGTGTCACCGGAGAGATCTGCGATCTTTAGTCCGGCTCCCAGGCCGCGACGAGCGCGTTAGATGCCCTCACCGCGCAGATCGCTGCACTCTCCACAGCGGTCTCCAGGATGAGCGACCACCCTGCCCTGGCCCCGGTCCCTGCCCCCAGCTTGGCCTCCGGTTTCCCCGTTCCTGGTCCCGACGTTCCCCCTCCTCCGAGTCAACCCCCACTGGACCCCCGGTGCGAGCCTAACCTTCCCGGCCCCAAGGCCTTCGGTGGGGAGTTCGAGCTGTGCAGGGGTTTCCTTGGTCAGTGTGAGCTCCTGTTCAAACACCAGGCAGCCAGGTATAGGACAGGAGAGACCAAAGTAGCCCTTGTCATGTCCCTCCTTACCGGCAAAGCCCTCAGCTGGGCCATAGCAGCGGTAGGCCATACCGAGCAGCTCGCCTCGGACTATGGTGCCTTCCGCCGCGAGTTCAATCTGGTGTTCGATCACCCAGCTGACGGGCAGGATGCTGCCGGCCGCCTCCATTCCATCCAACAGGGAGCCAGGTCGGCGGCAGATTATACCTTGGAGGTATGGATACTCGCGGCAGACAGTGAGTGGGCTCTCCCCACCCTCACACTCCCCCTCGCAACCCTGGGTGGCTTCCGGATCCAGGCCGGAGGAGGAGCCCATGCAGTTGGGTCGGTCACGGCTCCTGCTGGAGGTTAGGGAGCAGAGGATGCGTGGCCACCTCTGCCTCTACTGCGGGAGGTCGGGCCACTACATCAAGGCCTGCCCGACTCGCCCAAAAAGACCCGGCTCACTAGTGAGGGGCGTCCTAGTGAGCCTGACGACCCTTCCTCAGCCCCAGCCCAAGACGGAGCACAACCACCTTTTTCCGGTCACTCTCACCTGGGGTAACGACTCACTGTCTGTTGGTGCACTCCTGGATTCGGGGGCGGACGAGTGTTTGATGGACATCTCGCTGGCCCGGCAGGCCGGCGTTCCACTCGTCCCCCTAGACACGGGAAGCTATCCGTTTCTTGGTTTTGCACGCCCCCACAGCGCCCCTGGTGTTAGGAAGACCGTGGTTGGAACGGCACGATCCCTACATCTCTTGGTCTACTGGGCGGATTTTGGGTTGGAGCGTCATGCCAACTGCCTTCGCTCCGCCCACTCCCCGTCCAGCGGCCTCAGACCCGTGCCTCCTCCCACGGGTCTCACTGGTGTTCCTTCCATTTATCACGATTTAGCCCCTGTATTTAGTAAAGACAGTGCACTTTCCCTCCCCCCTCACCGTCCCTATGATTGTGCCATAGATCTCTTTCCCGGGGCCGCCCTTCCCACCGGTCGGTTGTATAAACTCTCCATCCCGGAGAAGGAGGCTATGCGCAATTAAATCACAGAGTCCCTGGCCTCAGGAATCATAAGGCCCTCGTCTTCCCCGGTGGCAGCTGGCTTCTTTTTTGTGGCAAAGAAGGAGGGCAGCCTGAGGCCTTGCATAGATTACCGAATGCTAAATAACATCACGGTGAAAAATAAATATCCACTCCCCCTTATGAGTTCCACGTTCGAGCCATTCACTCACGCCACGGTGTTCACGAAGCTGGACCTGTGCAGCGCGTACCACCTGGTGCGCATCCGGGAAGGGGATGAATGGAAGACGGCCTTCAACACCCACCTAGGGCATTTCGAGTACCTCGTTATGCCCTTCGGCCTCACCAACGCCCCGGCCGTCTTCCAGGCGTGGGTCAACGACGTGCTCCGGGACATGCTGAACACGTTCGCGGTGGTGTACGTGGATGACATCCTCGTGTTCTCCAGGACTGAGGAGGAACACCACCAGCATGTCCGCCTGGTCCTCCAACGGCTGCTGGAGAACAGGCTCTTCGTGAAAGCCGAGAAGTGCTTGTTCCACTCCGCCTCCGTGGAGTTCCTTGGCCACATCGTGGAGAAGGGGCTCGTCCGCACTGACCCCAGGAAGACCCGAGCAGTGGAGGAGTGGGCACGGCCCACTAACAGGACGCAACTCCAGCGCTTCCTGGGGTTTGCAAACTTCTACCGGCGCCTCATCAGGGGGTTCAGCCATGTGGCCGCCCCCCTCACTGCACTCACCTCCAACCTCCGCCCCTTCTCCTGGACCTCAGAGGCAGAAGCCGCCTTCTTGGCCCTGAAGAGGCTGTTCACAACGGCTCCGGTGCTCGCCCACCCGGACCCGTGACGGCAGTTCATCGTGGAGGTGGACGCATCGGACACGGGCATCGGAGCCGTCCTCTCCCAGCGGTCGGAGGAGGACCAGAAGATCCACCCGTGCGCCTTCTTCTCCCGGCGTTTCAGTCCTGCGGAGAAGAATTATGACATCGGCAACAGGGAGTTGCTGGCCGTCCACGCCGCCCTAGAGGAGTGGAGACACTGGCTGGAGGGAGCAGGGCAGCCGTTCATCATATGGTCCGATCACAAGAACCTGACCTACGTGCGGACGGCTAAGAGGCTCAACCCCAGGCAGGCACGCTGGGCTCTCTTCTTCAGCCGGTTCGACTTCACCCTCACCTACCGCCCGGGCACCAAGAACGTCAGGGCAGACGCCCTCTCCCGTCTGTTTCCCGAGGGGTCCCCTGAAGCCCCAGACACCATCCTTCCCCCGGCCCGGGTGGTGGGTGTCGTCACCTGGGCCATCGAATCGGTGGTGAGAAGGGCCCAGCGCGCCCAGCCCGACCCAGGCAATGGACCCCGGAACCGGCTATTTGTGCCTCCCTCTGTCCGGCCCCAGGTGCTGGAGTGGGGCCACTCCAGCCATCTTGCCTGCCACCCCGGTGTCTACCGAACGGCGGCCTTCATCCGCAGGGGTTTCTGGTGGCCCATCATGGAGGCAGACACCAGAGAGTTCGTGGCAGCCTGCACCACCTGCACCCGCAGCAAGACTCTCCATCGCCCTCCAGCAGGTCTCCTGCGCCCCCTTCCTGTCCCCGGCCGACCTTGGTCCCACATTGCCTTGGACTTTGTAACTGGCCTCCCCGTGTCCCAAGGCAATGACACCATCCTGACCATTGTCGACCGGTTTTCCAAGGTCGTCCACTTTGTTGCCCTCACCAAACTCCCCTCTGCAGCCGAGACGGCGGACCTTCTCGGCTCCCACGTCGTCCGACCCCATGGGATTCCCCTGGACATTGTCTCTGACCGTGGTCCCCAGTTCACTTCGAAGGTATGGCAGGCCTTCTGTAAGGGGATTGGGGCCACGGTCAACCTCTCCTCCGGGTATCACCCCCAGATCAATGGGCAGGCAGAGCGGGCCAATCAAGCCCTGGAGGCGGCTTTGCGTTGCGTTACCACCAGCAACCCCGCCTCCTGGAGCAAGTACCTGCCCTGGGTGGAGTACTCGCTCAACTCCATGGAGAGTTCGGCTACCGGTTTGTCCCCCTTCGAGTGTTCACTGGGCTATCAACCCCCTCTGTTCCCCCATCAGGAGTTGGAGGTAGCGGTCCCGTCCACGAGGGCCCATCTCCGCCGATGCCGGCGCGTTTGGAAGACCGCCCGGGCCGCTATGTTGCAAGCTACAGAGCGGGCCCGGCGCAGCGCCAACCGGCGGAGAGTGCCGGCCCCAGCTTATCGACCTGGCCAGAGGGTATGGCTCCTGGCCCGGGACCTGCCCCTCCCTACCCTCAACCGGAAGCTGGCTCCCCGTTACGTCGGTCCCTACACCATCGACCGCATCGTCAACCCTTCGGCGGTGCGTCTCCATCTCCCTACCTCACTCAAGATCCATCCCGTCTTCCATGTCTCGCGCCTCAAACCGGTAGCCACCAGCCCCCTGTCTCCCCCTGTCCAAGCTCCTCCACCCCCCAGGGTCCTCGACGGTGGTGACATGGTCTGGGATGTCGACCAGCTGCTCGCCGTACGCCGCCGGGGGCGTGGGTACCAATACCTGGTGGACTGGGTTGGCCTCCGGGCCCGAGGACCGCAGCTGGGTTCCCCGGTCCTACCTGGCCGACCCCGCACTCCTGGAGGAGTTCTATCGGGCCCACCCCAACGCCATCGGACGGTCGCCCGGTGTCTCCCGTAGGAGGGGGGGTCCTGTTGTGGTTACACCGCCCTGAGCTGCCTCCCCGGCACGTTCAAGCCACTCCCCCAGCTCGGACGTGCCGGAAACATCCGAGCGCTCGGCTCGCGCTCTGAGACGAGCGCTGCACTGCACCAGGTGTTTGCCATCATCCATTAGGCACACCTGTGGCAATCAGGCAGCCTTCTACAAGAAGCCTCCCAGAACGTCTCTCAGTGCTTCGACGTACTGAACCCTGCGGTAAAGTTCTGACAAGCCCTCCAGCGTTCCTTGCTTTCTGTTTATTCCCCAGTGTTTTATCTTCGTGTCTCTGTTTCCTCCCAAGACTCTCCCTCCGCGATTTCCACGGCTCCCCGCGTCTCCCTCGTCCCCAGCGACCTTCACGTTTCTCCCCGGACCTCTCCTGCGATCTCCCCCCTTGTCCCTCTACCTGGACCCCTCCTTTCGGACTCGACTTCCCGGATCTCGGACCTGGACTTTCTCGGACAACCCCTCTTGGATCACGGACTGGACTTTCTCGCCAGGTGCACGCACATTTCTTCAACACCTCCTGGTCATTTACATACCGCACCACACATTGGCTAAAAACACTCACACATAGTTATACACGCAAACCACGGGACACCACACATAGTTTATTCACACATCCCACTAACAGAACGCCTTTTTTCACCATACATTCCCCTCCCACAATAAAACCCCCCTTTGTAGACTTAGAAGTCATCTCGTGTCTGTCTGTCTTGGGTTTCGCCACACGGGTCAGGTTCTGGTGCGCGAGCATAACACTCCTGCTGGAAAAAGACGATCTGCTGCTGTCCAAAGCACTTACCATCGCACTACAGGTTGAGAGAGCAGCTGAGTGTGCTGCTATGCTAAATGCACAGCAAGTGGCCACCTCCAGTCAAGCTGCCAACGACTCCTCCCTCTACTCACGGCTGCCCCTCGGGATGCAACCCAGCCAGAGCGAGGCTGGCGCCGACTCCACTGGGGACGTCTTGCAACTGCAACGACGGCGTTCTCGGCCCCGCCCTCAACAGTCCTGTGGTAACTGTGGATCTCGGTCTCATGTTTCAAGGGCTCAGAACTGCCCTGCCCGTGGCCAGACATGCCGTAGCTGCGGTAAGCACAATCACTTTGCCAACGTCTGTCGATCTTCCCCGGCTGGGTCAGAGGGCCACACCCCCCAGTCTTCAACCGCCGTCATTCACAAGGTGAGCTCTGGGCCAGTGTCATTCAAATCATGCACAGTCAACATTAATGATGTGTGCATCCCCCTGCTGTTGGACACCGGTGCAGTTGTGTCTCTCCTGAATGTTGATACCTACAGTCAATTTTTCGGTTCACTGCCACTGTCCGCACCCTCAGCTGTCCTCTGTGGGTATGGTGACTCCAAAATCGATCTGGTTGGCTCTCTCCAAGTGACTGTCCGCTATGGAACCAAGCTGGTGCCCAATGCAGTTTTTCATGTGGCACGCCGTGGGGCCAACCTGATGGGCCTGGACCTGTTCTCCGCTCTGGGGTTCTCCCTCTTAGACACAAGGGGGGCAGCAATCCTGATTGTTGCCACACCTTGGCAGCAGAAGTGGCCATCGCTATTTATGAGGCTGGGCTGCCTCTCCGCCTTCGCCCATCAACCTCTCCTCAACCCTGCTGTGAAATCTGTCATCCAACCACTGCGCCGCATCCCGTTGGCTCTCCGTGATGGGGTCTCCGCCGAGCGGCAACAACTGCTGGAAGCTGGCATCATTGAACCGGTGGACGCGTCACCTTGGGTCTCAAACCTCGTGGTGGCTAAGAAGAAGTCGGGGGGCCTGCGTGTCTGCGTCGATCTACGTGCAGTAAATAAGGCAGTGGTCCCTGATAAGTATCCACTGCCCACCTCAGAAGAACTCACTGCTCAGTTCTATGGCTCTGAGGTGTTCTCCAAGCTCGACCTCAGACAGGGGTACTTACAGGTGCCCCTCCACCCCAGCAGCCGAAACCTCACAGCCTTTGTGACACATGCAGGAGTGTTTCGCTACACCAGGATGCCTTTCGGTCTCAGCTCCGCCCCTAGCTGCTTCCAGAAAATCATGGTCTCCGTGCTGGCTGGCATACTGGGCGTGGCCATTTATCTGGACGATATAGTGGTACACGGGCCCACCAGTGAAATCCACGACAAGCGCCTCAACATGGTCTTCGCAGCCCTGTCCAAGCACAAGCTAACTCTCAATGCTGAGAAATGTGTCCTCTCTGTGCCAGCCATCGAGTTCGTGGGGTTCCGGCTGTAAGCGAGCGGTGTAACTCCACTACAATCCAACGTGGACGCCATTCAGGCCATCCCTGAGCCCAGCTCGGCCGCCCAGGTCGCCTCCTTCCTGGGTATGACAAGTTACTACCTGAGGTTTCTTCCCCAGTACTCTGCGACCACAGCCCCCCTGCGCCAGCTGCTGCATAAGGACGAGCCATGGGTGTGATCAAAGGCATGCAGTGACGCTGTGTGTGATCTCAAGACTCAACTGACTTCACCACCAGTGTTGGCTTACTTTGACATCTCCAGCTCCACCTTTGTGACCTGTGACGCATCAGCCACAGCGATAGGGGCTGTGCTGTCTCAAACCCAGAACGGTGTGGAGAAGCCCATCGCCTTCGCCTCCCGTGCCCTCAACCTGACCGAGCAGCAGTACTCCGTGGGTGAGCGTGAGGCGTTAGCCTGTATCTGGGCTTGTGAAAGGTGGCACCTCTACCTCTATGGCCGCTCCTTCACCCTCAGGACAGATCACCAGGCCCTGACAGCGCTGCTGTCCACATCTGGGACAGGCCACAAACCCCTGAGGTTGCACCGCTGGTCTGACCACCTCCGCCAGTACAACTTCAGCCTGCAGTTCACCCCAGGCAGAGACAATGTTGTCGCCGACCTGCTCTCTCGCTCTGTCTCCACCCCAGCTCCACAGACGGACACTGTGTGGAAAACGACATTGTCCAAATGCTACACACACCCCTTCAGGCCACTGTCTCTCTGCAGGAGCTGAGGGCAGCCTTCGAACAGGACCCTGTCCTCTCCCAGCTCCGCACCTACATCCAGAACGGCTGGCCTCACAAGGTCCCAGAGGAGCTGGCTGCGTTCGCCCGAGTCAGATAGGAGCTCTCCTGCTGGAACGACACCTGCGTGGCACGTGGGTTTTGCACAGTGGTCCCAGCTGCTCTCCGTGCACATGTTTTGAATATGGCGCATGAAGGCCCCCTGGGCATTGTGAAACTGAAACAGCGCTGCCGAGACCTGGTGTGGTGGCCGGGGATAGACAGAGATATTGAGGCTCTGGTGAAGGACTGTTCTGCCTGCCTTGTGAGTGGCAAGACTGGCCACCAGGCTCCCCCACCCCTGCAACCTCTCGCCTGGCCCTCTCAGCCCTGGGAACACCTGCAGTTGGACATTTGTGGTGAGATCCATGGAGTTCCCCACCACCAACGCTTCATGGTGGTCGCCTACGATCTACACTCAAAATGGCCTGTGACCTCACAGATCATCATCGACTTCCTGGACTCTCTTTTCTCTCGCTGGGGCCTCCCAAAGACCGTCACCACTGACAACGGCCCTTAGCTGGTCTCTGCTGAGTTCACTGCTTATCTCGAAAGCAAGGGCATCCGTCATATACGCACTGCGTACTACCACCCCCAGGCCAATGGCGGCGTTGAACGTTTTCACCAGTCACTGAAGAACGGCCTCAGAGCACACATGGCCCAAGGGTGCTCTTTCACGCAGGCCATCCGTCACACTCTGCTGCACTATCGGGCCACACAGCACTCGACCACAGGCGTCTCCCCAGCCTCTCTCATGCTAGGCCGGGAACTGTGCATGCCCCTTGACAGGCTCCGCCCCTCCACACCCCAGGCACCTCCCTCTGGGGTCAGAGCCTCAGTCACTCGTCAGCAGACGCGGATGAAGCAACGGTTTGACCAGTCAAAACGAACCAGGGTGCCAGACATCAATGTGTCAGACTGGGTCAGGGTCCGCAGGCCCCACGAAGACAATAAAATGGCTTCATACTGGTCCTCTCCTCTCCAAGTGACCTGTCAGCTGGGCCCAGCCACTTACCTCCTCAGCAATGGCACTCGGTGGCACTCCAGTCGTCTACGGAAGGTGTCAGCTCCGCCACACACAGCTGGTGACACAACCTTAGCCATTCCCTCAGCATAGCGAGACGCCCCGGGGCTTCATGCAGCTCCTACACGGGCCCCAGACATTCCTGGGCCTCAGCTTCCCTGCCTTCTCCCTCCCCACCTCGGCCTGCCCAGCCTCAGGCCGCCCCGCGACCTGTTCGCACACGTTTAAGCCCTGGCCACCTAGAGGACTTTGTGTCAACCTTTCATGTTTGAAATCCTGCCGGGGGGGGGGGGAATGTTATGTCTGCACAAATCGACAGTGCTGCATTTGATTTGGTGCTGTTCTATTGTGCTGGGATCGATTGGTGATGCCTGCGGGCTCTGGGTTGTTTGATCGGGTCTGCCTGTGATGCGGTGTCAGTCTAAATAAAGAATGCAACGTAGCGGTTTCTGTCGAGCGACAGCGCTGTGTCCTGACGTGATTTCTAAATACAATACCTACACCATCGACCGCATCGTCAACCCTTCGGCGGTGCGTCTCCATCTCCCTACCTCACTCAAGATCCATCCCGTTTTCCATGTCTCTCACCTCAAACCGGTAGCCTCCAACCCCCTGTCTCCCCCTGTCCAAGCTCCTCCACCCCCCAGGGTCCTCGATGGTGGTGACATGGTCTGGGATGTCGACCGGCTGCTCGCCCTACAACGCCCCCGGCGTTGTAGGGCGACCCTAACCCTAACCCTAACCCTAACCCTAACCCTAACCCTAACCCTAACCCTTCCACGGCTCCCCGCGTCTCCACACCACTCCGTGCTTCGACGTACTGAACCCTGCGGTAAAGCTCTGACAAGCCCTCCAGCGGCGTTCCTTGCCCTCTTGCAATTCCGTTTATTCCCCAGTGTCTAATATTCGTGTTTCTCTTTTTCCTCCAAGAATCTCCCTCCGCGACTTCCACGGCTCCCCGCGTCTCCCTCGTCCCCAGCGACCTTCACGTTTTTTCCCCGGACCTCTCCAGCGATCTCCCCCCGTATCTCTCTACCTGGACCCCTCCTTTCGGACTCGACTTCCTGGATCTCGGACCCGGACTTCCTCGGACAACCCCTTTTTGGACCTCGGACTGGACTTGCTTGCCAGGTGCACACACATTATTCAACACCTCCTTGTCATTTACATACCGCACCACACATAGGGTAAAAACACTCACACATAGTTATACACGCAAACCACTGGACACCACACACAGTTTATTCACACATCCCACTAACAGAACGTTTTTGCACCATACATTCCCCCCACTCTATTCCATTTATTATTTAGTGGCAGTATTTGTTAGCTCCCTTCCTTGTTATTCCCCTCCCCCAATAAAACCGCCTTTTGGATTTTGAACTGTCATCCTGTGTCTGTCTGCCTTGGGTTTCGCCACACGGGTCGGGTTCTGGTGCTTGAGCATAACACAGAGGCCAGTGTAGCGAAACCCAAAACGACAGACAGACAACAGAGCACCGGGATAACCCAAAGGGCGATTTAATGCAGGGAAGAAAAACAAACAAAACTGCCACAGGGGATAATGACAGGTGAGTCTCAGGTGGGTGTTGTTGAGACGATGTGCGCCTGCCTACCAAAGTCCGAATCGGCAGAGCCAGGGGTTGTCCGAGGAAGTCCGGGTCCGAGATCCAGGTAGTCAATTCCGAAAGGCGTGATCCAGGTAGAGAGACACAGAGGGAGATCGCTGGAGAGCTCCGGGGAAAAATGTGAAGGTCGCTGGGGATGAGGGAGACGCGGGGAGCTGTGGAAGTCGTGGAGGGAGAGTCGCAGGGTTCAGTGCGTCGAAGCCCGGAGAGACGTTCTGGCAGGCTTCTTGTAGAGGGCTGCCTGATTGCCGCAGTTGTGCCAGATAGATGATGGCAAACACCTGGTGCAGTGCAGCACTGGTCTCCTCAGAGCGCGAGCCGAGCGCTCGGATGTTTCTGGCACGTCCGAGCTGGGGGAGTGGCTTGAACGTGTCGGGGAGGCAGCTCGGGGCGGTGTAACCCCAACAAGGTGACCGTACCAGGGTCTAATCGCAAACAGATCGCCCAGCGTCTTGAGTCAAGCAGAGAACCCTGTATCAGCAAGAAGTATTCGGGTCATGTAGCAGCCTACATGAGGATGCACAGCCTGCTGCCCGTGCAGGTACCAGGACACGGCAATTGTGGATTCCACACAGCCGCGGTTCTATTGGTTTAGCGGATAGTATGTGTTCTGTGGAACTGAGAAAGCGTATGGTCCAGAATCTGGGTATCCTCATGCTGCCCGAAAACAAGGATACCGCACTTACCATTATCGCCTCGGAGAAGGGGAATACGGAGGATGATAGCTGCTCACTGGAGGATATCCCTTCACTGTTGGACGAGATGATGATTGATAAAAGGTGGCTCTCGACTGGCGAGCTGCAGCTCCTATTGAAATCGAAGTCTGATACCCCTGAATGGTTTTTCCGACACCAAAGCCTGGCCGCGTGGATGATCCTGAAGGTAAACCCTAACCTGATCCATGTGAGCATCTCCAGGCGCAGGAGACACCTCAATACGTGGTACGCAATCGAAGTTCCGTATGTGCCCATCTCACTGGGCTCACCCAGGTTCCACTCCCCAGGGCTTTCGCCTACAAAAACCGACTAAATGGAGTGACCTGCGTTGTTATTTGTCTATGTGGCTATCTGTAGCGCGTAGGTGTATGGCATGAAACTGTGCACTTGCAGGTCGGTGTGCATACTGAGCAGCTTCTCCAGCCACTTCGCATTGAATGAAGACACTTTGTGAACCAACAGCCCCTTGACATTTTGGAAGATGACCGCGCAGCCTAGGTTTCTGGGGGTACCGCAATTGACACTGAGCTGCTTTTGGGGCTTATTGTGCGGATGAGCCTTGATAGGCATCTCGTCTGCCACGAGCTTCACCATTTTGAATCCAGCAGGTTGGGCTGGCGGCTGGGAAAGGTCCACTGTATAGTAATCGCCTGTAGTATCCTTAACACAAATGACACGCTGCGCTTTTGTGCAATACCCAACAGCTTCCTTACGTTCTTTATTCAGTGTTGGGTGTGTGCCGACATTCTTGTCTGTTTTCACTCCGTCTTGCCATCTTTCGTAATGCATCTTCAGTGCCTGATGCACTGTCCTTGCGTAAGCCTGTGACTGGGCTTGATCCTGACAGGTCGTGGACCAACTATACGCGATCGAGGAGATCAAACACAGGGATTGATGGGACCCTCCTCTCCGGATCGATGTGTAACACTATCATGTCTTTGCTCTTACACTTTTCCACGGACTGCGCGTGCTTGTAAAAGAAGTCGTGGTACAGCGAGATTCCAAAAGCATCGATGGCGGTCCTGCTGTCTAACCCTTGGATCCACCAGTTACGCGGATTTCCCCAGGCCCAGAATCCCCATCTGCTGCCTCGTTGTTAATGGTGTGAGAGTGCAGGAATGAGGAGACCGAGGGATCGAGTCGAGTCAATTCCATTTACTCGCCACACAAAACAACACCGATACAGCTCAATCTCTCGTGGCAACCAGCTAACCGCTAGGCTGCTGAAAACATGGTTCCACTTCCTGGAAAACTATTAAGCAGTGCCTACGTCAGCACTCTGAACGTCTGTCTAAAAGGTGCAGCAGCCCCTGGTGAATCTATTGTTAATTGTGTATCACAACACAGGCCCCCCCAGAATTCACCATCACGAAAAAATGCAAAACAGTAATGTAACACATCAGTACTCAGTGAAACAAACAGCCAACAGGCGAACAGTCCCCAGTGAAACAGTCAACGTCTCGGGGGGCGGACCAGGTGGCCAAAACGGCTGCGCCGAATGGGTATAGGGGCGGGAGCAGGGGCAGGGGACAGAGCCGGAGCCCAGGCAGGGGCCGAGGCTGGGCCGGGGGCCTAAGAAGGGGGGCGACCACGCCGCGAGGGCAGGGCCAGTTTGACTGGCCCACCCAGGTCCAAATGGGCAGGCTTTGAGACGGTCCACCGAGACCCGTTCCGGCTTGCCCCCCATGTCCACCACAAAGTTCTTAGGCCCTGCTTCCAGGACGCGCAAGGGCCCGACGTAGGGGGAATGCAGGGGGGTATGGTGGCTGTCATGGCGGATGAAGACGTACCTGTACGACAGCAGATTCTTGGGGATGTAGGACTAAGGGAGGCAGTGGTGAGATGTAGTGATCGGAGCAAAAGCGTTGGCACCATCCCAGGCCACAGCCCGATGAGAAGCTGCAGAACATGGGACCACGGCGTCCGGGAGAAACTCAACCGGGACACGCAGCGGCTGGCCATAAACCAGCTCGGCAGACGAGGACTGGAGGTCTTCCTTGGGGCGGAGCGAAGACCGAGCATGACCCGCGGGAGGCGATCAACCCAATTGCTGTCCGTCAGGCTGGCACGAAGAGCGGCCTTCATAGACCGATAAAACCGCTCACAGAGTCCGTTGCCCTGCAGGTTGTACACTGTGGTGCGTGGAGCTCCACCCCCAGCCCCTCCGCGACTGCAGTCCAGAGATCCGACGTGAACTGCGGGCCCCTGTCGGAGGTGAGGTCAGCTGGCGTGCCAAAATGGGCCACCCAGGACCCGATGAACGCCCGGGCCACCTCAGTAGACGTGGTCGATGACAGGGGAACAGCTTCCGGCCACCTGGTGGTCCTCTCCACCATGGTGAAAAGGTGAATGAACCCGTGAGAAGGGATCAGGGGGCCCACCAGGTCCACATTCAAATGGTCAAAACGCCTCTCGGGCTCCAGGAATGGCGCCAAGGGGGCTTTGGTATGACGGTGTACTTTAGAACACTGGCACGCCACGCAGGAGTCAGCCCAGGCATTGACGTCCTTCCTGAGGCCGGGCCAGACGAACTTGGCCCCCAACAGCTTAGTGGACGCCTTCATACCCGGGTGGGAAAGGCCATGGATAATGTCAAAAACGTCGCAGAGGAGCGTGGCGTTGGCGTTGTCAAACACCACATCCTCCAACCGCAGCCCTGTAGTGGCCGTCCAATAGGTCTGGATGTCAGCGGCTTGATTTGCAGCCATGGAAACGTAATCGAGTCCCAAGTGAACGGACTCTGCCACCGCCCGGGAGAGGCAGTCAGCGACCAAGTTGTCCTTGCCAGCCATGTGCCGGATGTCCGTAGTAAACTCCGAGATGGCAGAGAGCTGACGCTGTTGGCGCCCGGACCACGGCTTGGAGGTCTTGGCCATGGCAAATGTCAGCGTCTTGTGGTCGACGAAGGCTTGAAATGGCGGCCTTCCAACAGGAACCTGAAGTGTCGGGTGGCGAGGAAGAGACCCAGGAGCTCCCGGTCGAAAGTGCTGTACTTCCGCCTGTTGTCTTTAAGCTGTTTGCTAAAGAAAGCAAGGGGCTGCCAGGCGCCGCCCACCCACTGCTCGCACACCGCCCAGACCGCATAGTCAGAGGTGTCGGTCCTGAGGGCAATCGGGGCAATTGGGGACGGGTGCGCCAGCAAAGCGGCATTGGCCAGCGCAGCCTTGGCCAATGCCGCTTTGTCCATCCCCGGGGACCAGTCTACCTCGCCCTTGGCTTCCTTGTCCCGCAGGGCCTCGTATAAAGGCCGCATGCGGTGAGCTGCGCGGGGAATGAACCTGTTATAAAAGTTCACCATGCCCAGGAACTCCTGCAGGGACTTCACAGTGCGGGGCCGTAGAAAACTGGCGACGACGTCCACCCTGGCAGGAAGCGGAACGGCTCCCTACGGGGAGACGCGGTGGCCGAGGAAGTCAATGGACGACAGGCCAAACTGGCACTTGACTGGGTTGACTATGAGTCCATGCGCACCGAGCCGCTCGAACAACTGCCGGAGCTGCATCAGGTGCTCCTCCGCGGATGTATTGGCCACGAGAATGTCATCCAAGTAAACAAACAAGAACGGCATATCCCGTAGCACAGAGTCCATCAGCCGCTGGAACGTCTGCGCTGCCCTCTTCAGACCGAAGGGCAGCCGCAGGAACTCAGAGGCCAAATGGCGTGATGACCGCTGTCTTGGGCACGTCCCGAGGGTGGACCGGTACCTGGTGGTAGCCACGCACAAAATCTACTATGGAAAAGGTGGTGGCCCCCGCCAGGTGGGCGAAGAAGTCCTGTATGTGCGGGATGGGTACCGGTCAGGGGTTGTGGCGTTGTTCACGTGACGAAAATCGCCACAGGGCGCCAACTGCCGTCAGCCTTAGAAACCATGGGCAGGGGGGAGGCCCACGGGCTGTCCGAGATGCGCATGATGCCGAGGCGTTCCATGGTGGCAACCTCCTCCTTGGCGATCGCGAGCTTAGCTGAGTCAAGGCACCGAGCACGTGCGTAGACCGGGGGGCCGTTGGTGGCAATATGGTGCTCCACACCGTGCTTGGCCACCGCTGAGGAGAACGTAGGTGTGGTGAGGTCAGGGAACTCTGCGAGCAGGCGTTGATACGTATCTCCGGCGGCGAGCATGTTTGACAGGCCGAGCATCCCTGCACCTCCCAGTGTGCACGGGTATGTCGCGAAAGAGACAGCATCTATCAAGCGACAGTTTGTAACATCCACCAGCAGCCTGAAGGCGCACAGGAAGTCCGCGCCCAGGAGGGGAACCGACACCGCGGCCATAACGAAGTCCCATCCGAAACGCCGCCCGCCGAAACACACTTCCACATACCTGGTGCCGTAGGTACGTATGGGCGTGCCATCGGGTGGCCTTGTCCGCCGGCCGATGCAGGTAGGATGCTAAGCTGAGCACCCAAATCGACCAGCAGCCGCCGGCCAGATAAGGCGTCCTTAATAAACAACATCCTGCTGTTTCGCCGGCGCTCATAGCTGCTATTGAGCGTCGGCCTTGGCGTTTCCCTGGACGCTGAAGCTGCACGGCGGGCGACACTGCTTGGCCCTGGCACCAAACCTGTTGTGGTAATAACACAGCCCGCTGTCACGCTGGCGGGGGGCAGCCACCACAGCCGCGGTGCCCATTGCGTCCTCCAGAGGCGGGTGGGGGTGGGGAGCATCATGTGAACGAACTGCTTCCGGTTGGCGAGGAAAATCCTATCCGTTTCCGCACCCAGAGCGCGGTAGTCTTTGGTGGAGGAACGGGGGGAGCTGGCTAGCGTTGTGCGCGCAGGCGCTGGGAGCTGCCGTAGAAAAATATGGGTGAAAATGAAGGAGGGATCCGCCGAGCCCAAAACTGCCAACATCTTCTCAAGCAGCTCAGAAGGTTTGCTATCGCCGAGTACGTTGAGTGACAACAGGCGATAGGCCTTCTCCATCTCCGGCAGCTCGAAGAGCTGCAAAAGAAATGCCTTGAGTGCGCCGTATTTTCCCACAGCTGTAGCCCCATAGCTCGGGCTGGCGTCTGGGCATCTAATGCCGCCACCACATGGAAATACCTCGTAGCGTCCCGTGTTATTCCTTTCAGCTCGAACTGGGCTTCGATGTGCTGAAACCGTGGCCGTGGACTGTGCTGCCAAAACTAGGGCAACCTCACCGTTGCTGCTGAGATGCTAGCGCTAACATGATCCATACCGTTAGCATCACTCGGAGCCGGAGCGGTGTCGTCATTGCTTTGGGTCGACATGTTCGTTGTCAACGTGCGGGGTCACCAATGTGGGAGCGCAGGAATGAGGAGACCGAGACATCGAGTCGAGTCAATTCCGTTTACTCGCCACACAAAACAACGCCAATCTCTCGTGGCAACCAGCTAACCGCTAGGCTGCTGAAAACATGGTTCCACTTCCTGGAAAACTCTAAGCAGTGCCTACGTCAGCACTCTGAATGTCTGCCGTGAAGGAGCAGCAGCCCCTGGTGAGCTATCGTCAATTGTGTATCACCACACTGGTGTAATTGTTCAGCTCGACATCTCCTAGCATCCGTGCAGGTGGAACGGGCTCCATTATCTCGTGTGCAGGTGAAACAGGCTCCATCGTCTCGTGTGCAGGTGTCACGGGTTCTTGTCTATCGAGTTGTTCCTCTCGTGTCTGCTCTTGGACAACACGTCTGATCTCGTCTCTATTCTAGCTGATTCTGAAACAGTGAACAGAGTACAACTTCGGTGTCGAGCAACTGTTGCTGCGATTGCGAGTTGAAAAACATATCTGTTAGGTTGCTGCCTCGACCCTCGAGTTCCTGCCGGGGAACTGTATTTCCTTTCATAAATATTGTTGCCGCTTGGGTTCGAGTAGCGTGGCCTTGGATGAGTCGAGACAGCCGAGCTGCAGGAGCTCCCCTCGGACCTCAACACACGACCGGGGAGGGCTCTGCCAAGGGTTGGATATCAGACTTATTTTCCTCACGCCCGTTTGTTCGGGCCTCAGGCTCAGCCAGGTTGACTCGCACAGGAACCCCAGGCGGCACAGCTGGCAGGCACACGTCAGCCACTTGCCCTGATCCTGCCACGTCTCGACACTGTCTAGCCACAGCCCCGGCAGCTGGGAAGCGTCACCGCCGCCGGGGTGATCCCCCCGTCTTCCTGAGCTCCACCAGACACTCAACTGCGTCAACTTCGCCTTCAGCGTCTCTGGGGGCTCCCAGTGATAGAAGATCGTCAACGCTAGCTCGGCGCACGCCAGCCTGAACGCGGTTTCAGTCTCCTGGTGCACGGCTTCGGGGATCGCCAAGTACTCGACCAGAGACAGCACCTCGCCCGTGTTGCGCGGCATGAAGAACAAGTCCGTCGGGTCGGCGCCGCGCAGGAGCCGCCTGCTGTCCGCCGTCATGTCTGTCAGGCAGCTCAGCACCGCGATCGTCACGCGGAGGGTGAAGACGGGCGTCGCCGCGGCATCTACACCGCCTCTCCTCTCCTTGTGCTCGGTCAGCCATTCGCGCAGCTGGACCCAGGAGCAGGGGAGTTCCACGGCCAGCTTCAGCGCCACGGTGTTGGAATGACCAAACTCCTCGACCACCAGCCTCTGGAGCTGGGGCGTCAGGGATCGCATGGTGGTCGCTTTCGGGACAGACTCCCACTGCACATCCAACCTTATCCTCTTTACCCCACCCTACGCTCCCGGTCATCTTCTTTGAACTCGAGAACTCGCGCTCCAGCACCTTGGTGGTAGTTGAGCTCCTCCTCGGCGGCCGTGGCCCGTACCGAGTCGATCCGCTTTTGCAGCACCTCCGCGCAAACTGCCAGCTGACTCGGCTTGATATTTCCGCCCGCCAGGTCCGAGGCCGAGGTTATCCGACCGGTGGCTCAGGACACCCTGAGCATCAGCGCCTTCAGCTCGGTCAGGCTCTGCGGTGAGGCTGCCCTTTCATACTTTTCCACCACCCGCGCTTGCCAACCCGAGTCCCTGGCCGTGGCCTCCAGCACGTCTTCAAAGTGCGCCTTGGGCACAGTGAACGTGGTCACATGCAGGCAACCGTCCGCTTTACGGATGGTTTTGACGCCGCAGATCAATGGCTTGGGGGACGCCGCCAATGCCGGCGAGGCCGACGACGAGGGACAGGAGTCGGGCTCCCGGCACCATCACCTCGCGATCTCAAAGTCGCACACACGCTGCGGGCGCCGGAGGTGCAAGGGCCTCCGACCGAGGCTCGCTCCCCAAGGCCCGCGCTATCAGCTCCGCCACCTCGCACTGGCAGCCCGCGTGGAACACATGTTGCTTTCGCTTGACCATCTCCGCGAACAGCAGCGCGAACAGCGGAGCGTGACAGAGGGCCATGTGAGTCAGTCGGGCGAGCACGTGGTTCTCGGGAGAATCCCCTTGTGCTCTCGGCGGCCGACGCTCCTGGTTTTGGTGAAAGAGCAGCTTCAGTAGTTGCTGCGAGCGAACTCAGCGTCGTTAAGGGGGAAGATCTTGCAAGAGTCATGGACCGTGAGCCCGGGGTGTGGAGAGAAAAACTGACTCAGTGCCGCGCGCAGGCCCGAGCAGTTGTCCTTCAGCGAGAACGCCTGGTTCCGCTTCAGGACGAGCCCGCCGTCCTCCGTTCCCTGTTGTTGCTGCTCCGATCCCCTGATGGCTCTGCCGAACTCATACAGCTACTGCAGTGTGTCCGATAGAGTCCTGCGCGGAGTCATTCTCTGTAGCGGCGCTCTGGCTAACACTGCGGTCATGATGGTGGCGCAGAATTCATCGTGATTAAATTAGCGAGTCATGTTGCTCGATGGCGATCTCTCGCTTGACAGAGTCCTTGGGCAGCCGACATAAACTGTGTCCGAATTCTTGCGAAGCACATAAGCAATGTTATGAGGCTTGACCTCCAGCCTCTGCCCGGGTGTAAATGTAGCAACAATGGTGCATATAGTTCATTGATACATTTCATTGATGCTTGGTTGATATGCAGTTTATATATAGTTATTTACATTTCATATTAATAATTGATTCCATGATTGGTTTGTACATTGTTTGTTCGTTGATTGTTGAGTGACACATGATTTGATTTGTTTGTGATTGTCCCCATGTGTGCATTTGAGTCTGGTCTCGCGTTGTTTGGGAGACGTCCTTTCGCCTTCTTTTCCGGTCGCGCACTTCCGCCTGCTTCTTAGCGGGATAATGCATGGACTTTCGGGTGGCCCGCGGTCTTTTCTCGTTGTTCGCGGGCATCATGGGTGAATGTTTGTCACGGAAGCTACAAGGACATCAAAGACAATCTTTGCAAGTTTCACGGACAATTCCCTCATTCTGGCATGCAGCCAACGAGGTACGTTATGTATGCTATGTGAAGCCCACATTATGTGCGGTCTGATTTTATGTTAATTGTGCTAATTGTATTGTTTCATGTATACAGTTTTCACGGTGTTGATGGAGATTTGGAGACTTCATTAAACCTGTTCAAGAAAGCTACTTGTGTTCGCCGTGCCTTGGGAGGATTTACACCGGGGTACGCTAGTCGCATGGACTTGCCGCGTAACGAAAAGTAGATATGCCAGAAACACACAGACACACATTTGTTTTGCATCGTTGTCTTTATTGGTGCTTCAGGGTAACAATACAAAGATAACAAGCCCTCACACTGACTGGTGGTCAGCCGGATATCCACCCCCTGAGATACTGCTGATGTTCGAGGCTCAGCGCCGGCCCAACTTGCGGCTACATGGCCGTCCCCATGCACAGCGGAGTGGGCATCTGCAGCGAGTCTCCGGATAGCTTGTACCACTGCTGCCCGGATGTCTCATGGAGGAAGGCCATGTGCATCTTGCCGTCGGGCATTGCCCCCACCGCCGGCGATCTTGCCGTCGCCCTCACTGTACACGTGCACGAGCGCGGACCGGTTTTCCGGGGGAGGCTGGGGGACTTTTTCCTTGTATTTGTCCATCTCCACCAGCATGTACTAGAGATGATGTGTCTTATTACTGTAGTCAATAAGCTTGGTTGCGGTCGGAGGCGAGCTCACCAGGCCCATCACCCAAGCTAACAACCCTTCCTCGATCCTCTGAGAGTCCGGGCCGTTAGACCACACCAGAGCCCGCAGCCTGCATAGGCGAGGGATAGCATGGAGATTTTTTACAGGTGCTTGTCTTACCCAGTGGTACGCGTCCGCTGCCACGGGCAGCTCGCTGACCCAGAGCTTCCTCGACAGCTCCTTGCGATTGAGGGAGAGGGAATCGCCCTGCTTCCGTATACACGTGTCGGCTTTGCCTCTGACTCTGTCCTCTTTGCTGTTTCGTGGCGGAGAGGAGAGACGATATCCATCCTCGCTCCCTTTCTTTCCGACAATTCTCTTCTTGCACTTGTCAGTGTTAGCATAAGCCGTGTCTCTCGCAACCCACGTCTCCCCCTTCGTATATCTCCAGGTCCACCAGCTTCATCCCAACCACTCCAGGCGCAAACAGTATGTCGTCTATCACCGGAGGAGGGTCGAGTGCCGAGGCCTTTGCCAGCAAGCAGCAGACCGGCTGCTGCGAGCCGGACACAACAGACATGATTGCAGTTGTGGACTTTGACGGTGAGGTATCCAAAAAGCTGTTGGCTTGCTGTAAACAGATGCGCAAAGTGCACAAGCCCATTTGCAAGTCCACCAATCTGTTTCGCAGAATATCCTCTGTCGCTTACAGGCAGCCACAAGAGCAACGATTGGACAAGCGATACAGTTCGCGCAGGGGCTTCGGCTGCAAGTGCCTGGTGTGCTGGGTGAACCTGGTCAAAAGCAGCCGTCACCCGCAGCAGGCCGGGATCCGTATTTGCTGTGAGTGCAAGTGCGACGTATATGCATATGCCGGGTATGTTTCGGCTCCACGGACTGTTACAAGACCGAGCCTCATTACTCCGAATGTAAGATAATCAAGATGTTTGTCTGCGCCTTTTGTTGCTCGTTCAAGCAGATGCGTGTGAGCCTTGCTTGCTGCGGAGAGTGGATGTGTCTCGACTGTTTTTCGCTGTTGCAAGACCTCCAGACCTGTGCCCTGTGCGGGGGAAAAACTAAAACTTTGCGAGACAAGCAGTATTTGTGGGCAAACATTGACTTACAGGAAAAGAAGGTGGGGACTCTCATAAGGGCGGGGGATAGTACGAAAACGCCTCTGCTGGTGCTCCAGCTGCTGCTGCAGCGCAACATGAAACTCTGCTGTCTTCTCAGCGAGAAAAACTACGCAAGGCCATACTGGTCATGGTTGCTGATGACAGACACCTGAGTGCTCAAGACTTGCAGGAACTCTTCCCTGAGTGTGGCGACTCCGAATCGCAGCAGCAACAGTCAATTGCCACTCGGATGTCGCTTCTGGCTCAACACTCATCCCCTCTCATGAGATCCTTTGCTGAGCGGGGGATCCTGGGCTGTAGATTAGCCAGGCACAAATACGACCATGAGCTGCTATCCCAGATGCTCCTCGACGACGAGCTACCTGGCTGCGTCAACAGGTTCAACTGCAAAGGCCTCCTGATATCTTGAGATCAGGACGCTCAACTGATGTGTTTACTGTCTCTGCCTTCTCCCGCGAGCTATAGAGAGAATATCACGAACCTCAGGAGTCTGTGTACTATTTCAACATCAAGTTCGACCGAGATCTCGGTCTTCCAGAAGTGCCCTTGACAGAGTCTCAATATGTTATATTGTTCAAAGGTCGAGTAGGTTGATTCAAGCCTTGCTACTACTACCACTGGGCTGATCTGATGAGAGTTCTATACAGACGCAGTTCAGGTCTACTCAATCTATCTCGTTTAGGCTGTTGAGAGTTGACTATCAGCAGTATGGCCGTGACCGGTTATTTCAACGCTGTGGCTGTCACCGGTTATTTGGTGTGTGCCTGTGATCTCTGTTCGTATCTGTATCTGCATCGAGAAGCCCGGTCGGAAGCTGGTCACGGGCACACTTAGGTATTGTTAAAGCCGGTCACGGCCACAGCGTTGAAGTAACCGGTCATGGCTAGTGTTGAAACCAGGCACTACTTTAGTGGGGATCAAGGTGCGTGGTAAACTGCTCTAGCTCATAATAGTCTGGCAGGCTCTGGTAGACAGTGGGTGCTGTTTCCTGCCTTGCAGTGTATATTAAGCTTTGCTGGATACGTGTTGTATCTCATACACCAAACATTGGCAACGGCAGGCACCACAATGGAGGAACATAAGGAGGAACATAAGGCACCCGCAATGAAAAAAAATGTGGCAACCAACAGGCCTCCTTGGTACGGCTCCCATATGCAAACTGGTGATGATATACCACCACCGTTCTACTGCCGAGATACAAGTAGCCTGTACGAGACCGTGACTTGGATGCTGACTACCGAGTACAAGGACCTGAAGAAAAACCTCGATGATAGCCGTTGTCATCTCAGAGCTACGGACAGGGTACACATAGCCAAACACCATGTCCTCCAGAAAAGGATTAAGAGCCTGGATACTTCGTGTGAGCTCGTCGCGGCGGTGATGGACTTGATCGACATCGATGCCAGCAACGGACTGCAGTTTATAGGCTTCTCGAACTTGGACAGAGCTGGTATTAAGCACCAGCTGCTTACATGGGCAATTACATGGCCTTCTACCTGCTCGAGAAAGCATTGAAAGCCTCCTCGCAGCGCCACAGCCTCCCGGTGGTACATGTGATTACGAGCTGGGTTGGGAAAAACTTGTGGTACAACACCAAGCAGTGTTCCATGGTGGGCACCTACATGGTTCCGGTCAAGTACGAACACAGGAACACGTACTTCTTTCAAGAGGTCGTAGTGGTGCCAGGAGTGGCAATCTTGAAGGTGTTACAGGCTGTGGCGGATCACCGCTTCGTTTTCGAGGACATGTCTTTACAGATACCCACCGACCGGCAATCGCTGAAACTGGCTTTCGCCCAAATCCACTCAAGCCAGTTGCTGCCTGAGGATCGGCTGCATGACCAGCAGCAAGATGTACCTCTTCTTTCTCTGACCCAGCAGCCCATGTGGTGCTAGTACATCACGAAGGCTGATTCTCAGCTGTTGCAGCAGCAGCAATCATCAGCTAAGCAACCTGTCCCGCGAGATTTACTCTTACTGCATGAACTCAAACTAGACCTTTCTAATTTTTCAGGCAAGGGGCACGGTGTGTATATTCGTCGTCGAGGAAGAAAAAACTGAACTTGGAAGCTGTAGTGGACGATGAAGAGCTGTGGAAAGAAGGGGAGACTCCTCTGTACGTTTCCACCACGTATGCATTCCTGAGTTCATTGGAGCATATCGCGGTCAGAGGCAACAGAGAACTCTTTTCAGCCTGGACGGATAAGACTTACCAGCTGGTGAAGACCAAGGACTTCTTGCAGGGGTTGGATGTCAACCAAGATATCCTGCGGTGTGCGTTGAGGTCCTTTGTCAAGCACGTGGACCCGGGGCACTGGCACAAGTTCTTACCCCAACACGTGCATTCTAGGCTGCCACCCGAAAGGCGAGAGCTGGTGACTTTTGGGATCAACTTGATGTGCCTCGGAGTCCCCAGGGCTTTCGCAGTGGCGCAGCTTTTGCTAGGTCCCATATAGCAAGTGAACAATTGCTTGGACTGGTGGAGTAGGTGCTCTAAGAACGCAGAATTGATGCTGCTGGCTGAGTCAAACCGAGAGCAGCTGTTATTTATGGAGATGGCTAAAGCGCGGATCAAGCTGCAGAAGGTCAGTGAAGATTTCGCTCAGGAAAAATACAGCGATCGCCCCAACGCCGAAATGATACAGAAGTGGAAAAATCTGTTCCCCGAAGACGCAGACAAGTGGACCCGGGAAATCTATCGGCGAGCTATAAAGATGTGGTACACGCTAAATGGGGAAGATGGCGGCTAGAAGTTGAGCAACTGGCCCTCGACCTGATGAATAGAGCCAAGATGCTGATGTGGAAGTTGAAGATTCTGAGTTTAGGCATCAACGATGCTGACGAAGGTAACGTCAACAATAGCAGCAGCATTAGCAGTGGCAGCAGCAGCACTGGCAACGATTACTTGGAGGAGACCAGGGAAGAATCTTGCGGCTCTACCTTGGTAGACAACAAAGTCGAAAACTTCATGATGCCAAAAGAGATACCTTCTTCGAGATAGACAAAGTCCCTGAGTGATCTGTTGGTGAATATGTATTGGCTCAAAGCTAACAAAGAGTGTCGTCAGGCTGTGTGTACACTGCTGGGGGTGGATTGTACCCTGCTGAGTAGGAAAGATGAGATACGGTTGAAGAATTGGGTGGAGGTCAACAGATATAAGCTAGACATCTTGAAGACGGTTGAACTGGACGACCAGCTCAGTATCAGTATCCTCACACACCTGAAAGCGACCGAGACGGCCGGCGACAAGTGGTACACCAATTTGATTTCTTCTTCAAAAGGTATGCGGAGGATGAAGCGGATCAGCCTAAACAGAAGCGTAAGCATAAACAGTAAACTAAGCCTAAACAGCAGCAACAGCAGCAGCAGCGGCGGCTTAAGTGACCTAGAGACGATAGCGTTGAGGAAGAAGGGACAATGGAGATGAATCAACCATCAGGCCCATCTCCTAAATCTCGTAAGCGTAGCAACGTTCCGCAGGACAAGCATCTGAAGAGCAGCAGCGAGGTTTGCAAGAAAAACTTAGACCTCCCTGATAGCAGCAGCAAGCCTGCTCACGCATCAGCAGCGAGAATTGTAAAAAGAAAAAACGAGAACAAAATCGAGCCCAAGAAGAAGAGGAATCCCTACATTCTCACTGAAGCGGAGAAGGTGTACAGTGAGGAGGATGAGGACAGTGAGGAAGAGGATAACGGCAGAGATCTGGTCTCGTGGTTGGTTGACGACGACCGCGAATTCAGTGAGCTGGAGAGTGAGGAGGAGGAGGATAAGAAGCATAAAAGCAGTGGAAGACGAGAAAAATAATAAAATCAAACGCACCCTCTTGTTCAGACTGCAAACGTAAGAACAAGAAGGACAAGAATCGTAGTACCACCACGTCACAACAATCTGACACACAGCAACCTGCCCAGTCTGACTACGCCGGAGCAAAAAAGAAGCAGAAAAATAAAAAGAGCAGACACCTGAGTTCATCCTCATCCTGCTCAGACAGCGATAAGGAGCAGAGGAAAGGCAATAGTAGCGCTGCCGTTTCCTCGAAACAATCACATCATCCTCGAGGATCCTCTGACTCTGACAACGAGCAACCGCCCCATGCAGAGTGGTGTTCTCACGACATGTCTGACTACCCGGACGCTCGGCATAAGCATAGCGTAACCTATTCCTCAGAGGAGGAGTGTGTGAAAGACGACGGGAGTCAAGTTGACAGTGACAGCGACATTGATGCTGTCAATTTCGATTGTCTTTTACTGATTCTGTCTTGTAAGATGTCAAACGCCCCCGCAAAGTCACTAGCACCACCGCCTCGCTGGGAGCCTACTTGGAACGTGTCATGTGCGACAAGCAAGGGAGTCGCGATTAACAGCGTGCTTTATTCAGCCATCTGCTTCCAGTACAGAGTAGAACAATCCCAGAATGCCCCCGTACAGAACCGCGCTAAAACATATAGTTGCGTGCCCCTCCTCTTACGTACACAGCATGCTGGGCACAGTAGTTCTCATCACATCTCCCTCCTTTTAAAGAACATGTAGTATGTTCCAATGGAAACAATAACATTGCTAGATTAGAAAACATAGCAACAGCAATACCATATTGGCAATTTGCTAATTAACAGCATAACCAGCTAACAATGAAGACATGCACTTCAAAAATTCAAAAATTAACCTGAAGGGTGGGGTAGACTGCCCAGCTCTTCGAATGCGTGTGGGGATTATTCTGCCCCATTGCTCACTCAGTATCTAAACATCATACCGCTTTTGTTATGGCTCGCTCACCCCGCGCCGTGACCTCCGGTGTGCCTATCAACTGGTCCAGATCCGGAAGGCGGACGAGTGGAAGACAGCCTTTAAGACGCGCCGGGGTCATTATGAGTACTGGTCATGCCGTTCGGCCTCACCAACGCCCCGGCGGTATTCCAGGCTCTCATGAATGACATTCTCCGCGACATGCTCGACGAGTTTGTGGTGGTGTACCTCGATGACATCCTCATCTTCTCCAGGACCCTCGAGGAACATGTCCAGTATGTCCGCCGGGTACTCGAACGTCTCCTCCGGAACCGGCTCTTCGTCAAGGCAGAGAAGTGCCGGTTCCATTTCCCTTCCGTTGACTACCTGGGCTTCGTCGTTGAGAGGGGACAGACCCGGGCCGACCCCCGCAAGATCCAGGCTGTGGTGGACTGGCCCGATCCCACATCACGGAAGGAATTACAGAGCTTCCTCGGGTTTGCGAACTTCTATCGGAGGTTCATCCGGAACTACAGCTGCGTGGCAGAACCTCTCACCAGGCTGACCTCCCCCTCCCAGCCGTTCATCTGGTCCCCGGCTGCCCGCTCTGCGTTCCAGTCCCTCAAGGAGAGGTTCACCAGCGCCCCGGTCCTGCTCCACCCCGACCCCAAGAGGCAGTTCATCGTAGAGGTGGACGCTTCGGACACCGGGTTGGGGGCTGTCCTCTCCCAGCGGTCAGCGTCTGACCAGAAGGTCCACCCATGTGCCTTCTTCTCTCGCCGGTTCCTCCCCGCCGAGGAGAACTACGATGTCGGGAACCGGGAGCTGCTGGCATTGGTGGCTGCTCTGGAGGAGTGGCGCCATTGGCTGGAGGGGGCGGAACAGCCGTTCACCATCTGGACGGATCATAAGAACTTGACGTTCATCCGGGCAACCAAGCGCCTCAATGGTCGGCAGGCACAGCGGGCCAGCTTCCTCAGTCGGTTTGACTTCACGCTGACTTATCGCCCCGGGTCCCGCAACACGAAGGCAGACTCCCTGTCCCGACAACACCCGAGGAGGGAGCCAGCTACAAAGGAGCCGACTCCCATCCTTCCTGAGGCCAGGGTGGTTGGCGTGGTTACCTGGGGCATCGAGACCGTGGTCAGGCAGGCGTTGTGCTCCCATCCCGCCCCGAGCCACGTCCCTCCACGCCGCCTATTCGTCCCGGACGCAGTCCGGCCCCGGGTTCTCCAGTGGGGCCATGCCAGTCAGTTTGCTTGCCACCCGGGTGTCCACCGCACCTTCACCTTTCTGGCTCGGCGTTTCTGGTGGCCCACCATGAGGAACGACGTCAGGGACTTCGTAGGGGCCTGCTCCGTCTGTGCTCGCAGCAAGGCCTCTCACCAGGCACCCGCGGGTCTGCTGCAGCCCCTCCCAACTCCAAGCCGGCCCTGGTCCCATGTGGAGATGGATTTTGTCTCCGGACTGCCTCCCTCCCAGGGTAACACTGTGATCCTGACAGTGGTGGACCGCTTCAGTAAGGTAGTGCACCTGGTGGGCCTTCCCAGACTCCCATCGGCTTCTGAGACGGCGGACCTCCTGACGAGCCACGTGTTCCGTCTCCACGGCCTTCCCCTGGGCGTCATCTCGGACCGAGGGCCCCAGTTCGTCTCCCAGGTATGGCGGGCCTTTTGTTAGGGGCTGGGTGCTTGTTAGTCTCTCCTCTGGCTATCACCCACAGACTAACGGACAGACAGAGAGGATGAACCAGAGCGTGGAGTCTGCCCTCTGGTGCGTGGCCGCCAAGAAGCCCAGCTCCTGGAGCCGGTTCCTCTCCTGGGTTGAGTATGCCATCAACTCCCTGGTCAGCTCTGCCACCGGCCTCTCACCTTTTGTGGTGTCCCTGGGCTACCAGCTGCCTCTCTTTGCTGCGCAGGAGTCGGAAATGGCGGTTCCCTCCGTGCAGGCCCATCTGAACCGGTGTCGTCGCGTCTGGGAGGTGACCAGAGCTGCTCTGCTCCGGGCAGCTGAGCGCGCCAGTCGGGGAGCCAACCGACGCCGGTCCCCAGCACCTACGTACCAACCAGGCCAAAGGGTGTGGCTGTCCTCAAAGGATCTCCCGCTTCAGTCCACCGCGAAGAAGCAGAACCCCCGGTTTGTCGGGCCCTTTGAGATCAGGAAGGTTCTCAGCCCCGCGGCGGTGAGTCTTAAGCTTCCGGCTTCCTTGAAGACCCGTCCCGTGTTTCATGTGTCTCGGGTTAAGCCTGTCTCCCACAGTCCTCTGATGCCTCCGGCCCCGGCTCCGCCTCCCCCTGAGATCGTGGATGGGCACCCCCAGTGGAAGGTCCGCCGGCTGCTGGACGTCCGGCGTCGAGGACGGGGGTTTCCAGTATTTGGTGGACTGGGAGGGCTACGGTCCGGAGGAACGTAGCTGGGTCTGCCCCCAGCTCATCCTGGACCCTGGACTGCTCACTGAGTTCCATCATTCCCATCCCGACAAGCCGGGCAAGTCGCCTGGTGGCTCCCGTGGAGGGGGGGGTACTGTTATGGCTCGCTCACCCCGCGCCGTGGCCCGCCCACCCCGCGCCGGCAGCCAATCGGCTCGTCAGGGCCGGGCTTAGTCATCAGGGCTGGGCTTAAGTTTGGTGGCCTCCCACGTGCCCGTTGTCAGTTCGTGTTGTAACCTCCCCGCGCCCGCAGTAGCGGCTACTCTCCTCCCACGGTCCTTTTCTCTACGAACTCATCCCAGCCCTTGGTTCATGTTTTTCCCTTGCAAAGTTTCCCCGTGGAAGTATCCTGCCGTGTTCCCGTTTAGATTACCCGCGAGTTTTTTTCCCCCTTGGACTTTCCGTTTTTTCCTTGTCGCTCATTGCCTTCCGATGTTTAACTATTTGTACGCGTAAGGAATAAAGTACGCCAGTTTTCAGCTAACCCCATCTCTGTCTGGTGTCGTGCGCTTGGGGTCTTCCACAAACCCTAACAGCTTTGGGGGTTTTACAACTCTGCCACTGGAGGTGATGGTGAACCCAGAGGGCCTTGCTGGCATGTCCGGCTCCGTGGGAGTGCCCGATGAGGTGGTGACCGGTGGGCTGAGTTGTTCCTATTGCAAGTCATTGCTGTCTCTGGCCGGTTGGGTTGCAACAGTTGCAGGGGCAGGCACGGATTGCAGGTGCCTGCGGTTCCGTCTGAAGACAGCCCCGTCTTCCGTACGCACCGTGTAGGAGCGTGGCTCACCTGAGGGATTCACCACGACTGCGGGCATGTTCCACCCCTTCTGCCCGTCTAGTTTGACTCGTACCCTCTCACCCGAGTGCGGTTCGGTTAGGGAACGTGCAGAGTGTCTCCTGTCGAAGCAAAACTTATAAGCCTCTTTTGCCCTTCTGTCATTCTTCTCCACCTCCTTGTGGTCGAAGAGCTGTGGCTGGAGTTTCCTCTCCAGCACAGGCATGTTGGTCCGGATCTGGCGGCCGGTCATGAGCTGCGCGGGGCTCGCACCTGTGGCAGCAATTGCTGTGGCGCGGTAGCACATCAGCGCTAGGTGTGGGTCAGGCTGCCGCAAAATTATTTTGGCCGTCCCGACGGCCCTTTCGGCAGCTCCATTTGCCTGGGGGAAGTGGGGGCTGCTGGTTGCGTGGCGGAAATCATAGTTCCTACAAAACTGCCGAAATTTGGCTGACGTAAACTGTGAGGCATTGTCACTAATGAGTTCCCCAGGGGCGCCCCATCGTGCGAACATACCTTTCAGCTGTTCAATCACCTGTAGACTGGAGGTGGTCCGTAGCTGGGCGATCTCAATGTCCCTGGAATAATAATCAACCACCACCAGGTAGTTTTTTCCATCCTGCTCGCAAAGGTCTGCCCCAATCTTGTGCCATGGGCCGGGCGGCAGTGGTGTTGTACGTAGGGGCTCTTTGTACTGTGAGGGCTTATTGATTTGGCAGAATGTGCACTGTGTAACTTTCCGGTAAATGTCCGATCCGATGCTGGGCCACCAGACAGACATCTTGGCTCGTTCAAGAAATTTTGTAAGGCCTTGGTGCCCTTCGTGAATCCTGTGTAGGATGTCTTCCTGATACGCGGGGGGAATTACAATCCTGTCTTGGTACAGGAGCAGCCCGTCTGCCTCGGACAGCGATGCCCTCGCAGCGTGGTAGCCATGCAGATAAAAGGGCACGTGCCTCGGCCATCACTCTCTGGTGTACCCGATCACCCTCTGCATTGTGTCGTCCTGACGCGTGGCCTGCTTTAACATGTCCAGCTTCGTGCTCGACACTGGTTTGGTTTCGATCACAGCTTCGACATGCGCACGCATATCCCCGTCTGTGTCTGCCCCGCGGCCGTCCTGGAGTAGGTTCCTGGAAAGGGCGTCGGCCACCACCACCTGTGAACCCGGAACATACACTGCTCTGGGGTTAAAACGCATTAGACGCATTAGAAGCCGCTGGCATCTCGGCGGCACTTTGTCCAGATCATATGCATTAATGAGGGGGGCCAGGGGCTTGTGGTCTGTCTGTAAGCTAAACTCAGCTAAGCCTAACAGATAACGGGAAAACCGCTCACAGGCCCACACCCCTGCAAAGCATTCCTTCTCTAACTTAGAGTATCTCTTCTCTGCATCTGTGAGAGTTCTGGAGCAGAAGGCAACAGGCTGAACTTTGTGCCCCTGAACCTGCAACAGTGCTGCCCCCAGCCCGTAACTACTAGCGTCCGCGCTCACAATGGTGGGCCTTGCTACATCATAGTATGCCAGGGCAGGAGTGGAAGACAACATTGCTTTTACCTTGGTGAAGGCTTGCTGTTGGGGCTCCCCCCACTGCCACTCTGCGTCTTTCTTCAGCAGCTCACTCACCGGGTGTAGCACTGATGACAGTTCGGGTAGAAACCTCCCCAGATAATTTACCATACTCAGCCACTGTCTCACCTGAGGGACATTCTCGGAGCTCTGCATGTCTGAGATGGCCTTCACTTTGCCTGGATCTGGTTTGATGCCGTCTTTGCTGATGATGTGCCCGAAATATTGCAACTCACTCCTGCTGAAGCGGCATTTCTCCCGGCTGAGCTTCAGCCCAGATGTTTTGATTGTCTGCAGTACCGCCTCCGAGTTTCTATCGTGCTCGTCCTGGTCCTTGCCGTACACGAGTATGTCATCCATGACGACGACCGTGCCCTTGTGGTCTCTCAGCAGAATGCACATTTCCCTCTGGAAGATCTCCGGTGCCGATGTGATGCCGAACGGGAGCCGCTGGAAACAGAACCGGCCTCTGGGAGTAATGAAAGTGGTTAGTTTTACACATCTGGGATCTAGCGGGATTTGCCAGAAGCCAGACGATGCGTCTAGCGTTGTAAAAACCCCTGCCCCTGCTAACTTGGGCATAATGTCCTCCAGCGTGGGAAGCATAAACCGCTCGCGCTTAACAGCCTGGTTTAACCACTTAAGGTCCACACAGATCCGTATCTTGCCGTTCTTTTTGACTACGGGCACCATGGGTGCACACCACTCTGTAGGCTCGGTCACTTCTGTGATGATCCCCAAGGACTGCATGCGTTGCAGCTCGTCGTCCACCTTTGGCATGAGAGGGAAAGGGACCCTGCGTGGCGTGCTGAGGGCATAAGGCTGTATATTGGGCTTAAGCTCAATCATGACAGGTTCACAATTAAGCAATCCAATGTCCCCGAAAACATCTTCGCTAACCTGATCTGTTCTAACAACTAGGCCCATGTCACATGCAGCTCTGCAGCTCAATAGATTGTTGGCATTTGGCCCTTTTATCACAAAAATCCCAATTTTGTGCATCTTCCCCCATCTCTCCGTGCACGCCACAAATTTCCCCGCACACTGCAGTGCTCCCCTGGGCTTCTCAGGTCGATTGATGTTTTAAACAGCTGTGGCCGTTCAGGCAGTGACCTATATGCAGTCTGTGACATGGTAGTGATGTCCGCCCCTGTATTGATTTTAAAATGAACCAACTTGCCGCAGATCGGTAACTCCACTTGCCACTTTTTCTCAAAATCCATCCCCTCAATGCAACCGAGAAAGTAGGGGCGGCTTTCACTTTCCGCTTCGCCCTCATACGCATCATCCTGGTAAACGACCTCCCTCACGTCTCTGGTTTTGCATAAGGCAGCATAATGTCCCAGCTTGTCGCATTTCCTGCAACGCCTGTTGTGTGCAGGGCATTCCTGCTGTTGCCCGTGCGCGCGATCACATGGGGGGCAGGCTGTTTTGGGCCGCTGTGCGTTTCCGTCGCCCTTATTGTAGTGGTTGCTAGCGTTACTGCGGTCGCGGTTGGCATTGGCGCCCTGTGCTTTGCTAACTGCATTCAGTTCAGCTGTAATTCCTTCCGCATTCTGCTGTTTAACCAGCTCGAACTGACGGGGGGCCATTTGCACCGCTTTTCCTAGCGTGAGCTCATATTCCATCTGCAACTTCTGTGACACGTCTCGCTCAGCAACTCCGATCACAACTCTATCACGAATTTGCTCTTCCTTTAATGCCCCGAACTCACAGTGTTCTGCCAACTCATATAAACTCCTCCTCACCAAGGCCTCGACAGTCTCTCCAGCTCTCTGCGAGCGCTGGGGAAAACATGCACGTTCGTAGATGACATTTCTCCATGGTACGAAATGCTCATTGAAATTACTGACCATCCTGTCATAATCATTAGCGTGAGGAGCCTCTTCGAACGTAAATGAATTAAAAATAGCTTCTGTATCTTTCCCCATTGCGTATATCAAGGAATTGACTTGGATCTCACCTTCCTCCGCATTTAGCTTGGTTGCTAGTCAAAACCGGGAAGACCTCTGAATCCAAATCGGCCATGCCGCCGGTTGCGTGAAATCAAATGCCTCGAGGGGATTAAATTTTGCCATTCCTTGTCTCACCGGACCAACTCCGTTCCCGATTATTGAGGTACTTGGATTCGAAGATCTTCTGACACCATGTCATGTGCATATACGACAGGCAAGGGAGTCGCGATTAATACCGTGCTTTATTCAGCCATCTGCTTCCAGTACAGAGTAGAACAATCCCAGAATGCCCCAGTACAGAACCGCGCTAAAACATATTGTTGCGTGCCCCTCCTCTTACGTACACGGCATGCTGGGCACAGTAGTTCTCATCACAGAACGTTTGGCTGAAGATGTTGAACCAAATGCGATTTATATACAGAAGCCAACTACGCGGCAGCAAAAGCCTAGTGGTGGTGGTGGTACTGGTGGTCCAGGAGCTAAAAAGAGACCAAAGGCTTTCGGATCTCGTACTATAGACTATTATTCCTTGGCGAAGTGGCAAATGTACTAGCTGATCTGAGTTTTATCATGAAAAACAAAGTTGTCTGTGATTCAGAGGCATTATCAGCCCAGTGTACTGTGTTGTATGTCTGGTTACCTGTGCGCGTACAGCTTTGAAATAGACAAAAAAATGTTTGTTGTTGTCTTGTGGTGATTAAGATGCACTATGTCCGATTGCCTGCATGAAATAAACGGAACATATGTAAAAGGTTGTCTTGTGGTGACATCAGGTTTGTAGGCAAGTGTCGATTGCTCTTGTACACAACACACAGTTAACATGGTTTTACAGTTTCTTTATTGAGCACAGGTTACGCAAAACACAAACACACACAAACACACACACACTAGCACTCTGTGATTGTCCACAAACGTAGAGAATTAAAAACCTCTTGGACCGAGTTGTACCCCTCTCTCGTATTCTGTTGGTCTCTGGTGACACGCAAAAATACCAAGCATACCCTGTAGTACCAACATGTGAGGCTGGGTATGGTGCTTTGCTTAAATGTTTTGATGAGCAATATCAAGGGGGCCTATTTTGACAAGGGGGCTCTCTTATCGTGTAGCATGTTCTGGCCATTAATGTGCTGGGCATTATCAAAGACCAAATTTTGGTACTGCAGCGATGGCGAGTACTGTCAAGCATAGAGCTCTTGGGCCTTTAGTAGCATCCACCACGGCAGTTTCTATTCTTTCCTGGTGACCGACGATTTTGACTCTCAGCCTGGCTAGCATTTAGCGGGCGATCATGGTCATGTTTTGGCTATCGCTAGGAAGGGACTGATTCCCACCGAGGCTGTTGAGGTCTTCAGCCCCAAACCTCAGAGTTTGCATACGATGCTGCTGCATCGTGCCATTGTCCCTCGATGATGGGAGCCAAGAGGAGAGTCCTAACGCTGGGTCTCTCATGGTAAAAGAAAAAAACTCGTCTTGGGCAAGAGTGCCGGTTGTTTCCTCATGTCATTTATGGCGTGGGGCAAATTGTTGAGTATCTTTCTGAACACTATTCCCAACCAGCTTTTCGGGCACCATGCTGTGGCTTGGATGAATTTCCTCGCGGGAGACTCGGGGTGTAGGTCGTTGACCAACCAAGTCAGGGACACCCAAGTCCCTTCGTAGTTGTTGTCAAAGAAGGGTCCTGGTTTATGAAAATGCCTGCTGAGGTAGGATGTGATGTCGATCATTACGCTGCCCTTAGAGACCAAGATATCATTCAGCTGCAATTCGTACTTTGGCAGTGCACTCTTTTCAAGGGCCTCTGTCAGCGTGAGGATGATCTGAGCCAGGTTTCTCTCTACATATATTGGTCGTGTTTGACGTGGGGATATACAGGGTCATAGGCCGAGTGGGGTGCAGCAACCGAGCGTACATGACGACGTAGAGTTTGTCGCGTTTTGCGCTGAGACACAACGATTTTTCTGGCCCCGTGAAGATGCCGGGGTATCGTTCTGTCATCAGCTGAGACAACCTCACAACGTCCTCCTCAAACTTATTGATCACAGACTCATCGCCCTTCAAGGACAAGGTGACTGTAGCAACATCTTCCCCAGTGCCGTGTCGTACCACGCTCGATACGTTGACCGGAGGAGCTTCGTCATCGATATCAGTACAGTCATCGTGCTCCTTGTCAGCATCCTCCTCCTCCTTGTTGTCTTGTGGTGATTAAGATATACTATGTCTGATTGGCTGCATGAAATTAACGAAACATATGGTCGAAACATGTGGGACAGATGTTTATGCGGTGCTCGCGGTGATTGTTCGATGATACCGAGCCCTATTGCATAACGCCCTGGTTCCGCGTGCTGACCAACTGCTGCATGCTGATCGACCCGCGGGTGGCTAGAGGTGAGCGGTACTTGACTGATTCCTCAGTGCTGGATTACTCGTACGTGTTCCCTGTGAAACCTGAGGACATTCATGTTGTTCGGATTCTCCTCTACCCATCCCCCAACTTGAAGTGGTGAACATACCACGACCCAACCCAAATCGCACCGCCGGCAAGATTACATTCCACAACAATTGTGAGAACAGATGTCGAGTCTTACCCAGGGGAGCCGGCATCTACATAGAAGTCGACATGGTGGGGTACAATACGGTTGCTGACACCGTGGTGCTTCTGGAACTTAAAACTCATATGAATGATGCTCCGGACAAGCGCACGCTGTGGCACTACAGCACCCATCTATGGCTTACTTGGATGATGTTCTCCTTGACGTACCCACATCTGGCCGAGCGCACTCGGGCTTACTTGATTATGGTGAGGCCAGGCTCTGACGAGTGTTTCATACACACATGTTTCAAGCCCACGGTGTCAGAGTCTCTCAAGAGAAGGTTCGTGTGGCTTGATTGCTTGTGTCCCCTGGTCAGGGATTGCCTCGTGCAGACTTGCATCAACCTCAGGGTGGCTAATGCTGCTGCTAGCAAAGACGCTTCCCGCGTCACGACCCGATTACACTCCACTGACTTATCTCACAGGCACAAGATGATAAAGGGAGCGAGGATAACAAAACGGTGGCTGCTGCTGCTAAATCATCCTTGTGAACAGCAGTGTAGCAAGCCTTGTGGCTAACCTAAACAACCTGTTGGTCTTGAGCTGGAAAGTCATCATCAACTCCTCTCGATCCTCGTTCACCAACCATTCCCCGTTCAAGGCTTCCACTCACACTTTTAAGCGGTGATCTTGACCACCTTCCCCGCAACCCATCAACATACTGAAATACTGCTGGTACATGCGCTCCAGCTCCACTGACAATTCGCTCGCAGACGATATCATCCGCGCTGTTTTTTTCAGAGGGCTGCCAATGTTGCTACTGTTGCAGCAACACAAAGTTGTCTTGCCTAGGCAAGGGGTAGCGAGCGTACAAGTTGTAAAAGTTGCCCCCGCTCATAGAGGCCGCCTGGCTGCACATTTCAAACAGATTGCTGTAAGCTCTCGAGGCTGCCTCCTTCATCTAGTCTTCCTCTTGGAAGCATCCATCGTCTTGATGCAAAACCGTGAGGTCGTCCTGCCTCGCGGACCTAAATGCTATGTCCTGTGCGAAAGCTGTCATCATCACTAGCTGCCCATGGTTTGTCAGCCAAAAAGATTTCATGATCTGATCATTTCCGTGGACCCCGAGCTGCCCTGCCGCCCATACGCACGTATCCGGAGCCCCCTCAGTCACCAAGGCTCTGTTGAGATCTGTGGAGGATATGACATTAGTGTTGCTTCTGTCGTATTCACGCAAACGGGCCCGAGAAAGCCCAGTAATAACGAAAGTGAACTTTGGCAGGCAGCGCGATGTCTTCCACCAGCCACACTTTGCAACGAAGACCCGAAGATACCAGCTTTCTTTCACGGGGGCAGAGGATGTTCCTCTGCATCATCCTCCTCTTCTTCTGAACCGAACCAGCAGCAGGACAAGTCTCAAGGATCAGCCGCAGCAGCACATCCTCTGACAACCCACCCACTCGAGAAGAGCTTACTCTTTAGCCATTGCTGGGATCCCGTAGACAGACGCCAGTCTCGGCGGATACCTGTTGGGCTCGCCGCAGACTGCATCAGGTAAGAGTTGCTAGAGACTGCCAGACGCCACAAGTTTCACAAGAGACTTGCGAGCGCCTGAAAGAGTACATGTTGCAGTCGACTGATAGGTCGGCTAAAGCACGGTTAATACTCGATCTGGGCCTTGAAGGTGCACGCTCCCAGATTCGGGTACTCCGAGAGACTGCTGCACAGGCCCGTGGTAATCACCATTCTGTCATGGCTCGTTTCGGTAACATGATCGATAGGGTGTTTGAATACTTTCACTCAAAGTGTATGAAGATGGAGCCCTTCAAGCTGGAGCTGACCCATGGCGTGGTGCTGGGTATAGCTCACAACCAGTTTGTGGAGTCCCTATTCAGGTACAAGCATACTATACTTGAGAATCTGGGGCTTCTTCCGTGCGGCTCCGAGGGCTACGATCACACCAGGCCCGCCATTACCCACTGCGCTGCCATTGAATAAATTTTCGCCCAGTACGCCAACCCCTACACCCTGTGCTCGGCACCCAGACACTGTGGCTGCTGCTGGTCTCAGTGTTATTGCACATCGAGATCAACGTGATGGTGCAGGCTCAAAACAAACACATGTGCAAGACTCTCTTCATGGGAGTCGAGAAGATGATACACGAGCTGCAGATGCTGCCATCTTTCACTCAGATAGAAAAGGTCAGCTCAAGCTGCGGAAATCCAGAGAACAGAGTATACAAGTTTGACTCTTGCAACAAGAAATTGTCTTTCTCTCACTTTCTGTCATCCAGCAACAATGTGAATATCATTACGTATCATTTGTTCGCTTGCTTGTTGCCTGCTTTGCTTGTTGTGTGCTTGCTTAACAGCCGGTCACGGCCCTGCGCATCAATTCCTGCTGTCACTGCTCATAAGCGCAGCCGCTCTGTGTCCTCTGTTCTTTGTGTATATGGTGGTAGTTTCGCAACAACCCTCTCTCGGACAGTTTGCTGACCAAAGATGGGAGACTGCACGGGCCAGGATGAGTACCTTTGTTACATGACCAAGTCTGAAGAGGGAAAGCAGAGATGGCACGTGTGGAACCTCAAATCCGAAACTACTCGGTTGCACGAGGGTGACCGATTCGTTGTCCGAATTCCCTCTGCGTCCAACTTCGACAGCGTCGCCTGGCAGAGCAAAGCTGTATCATTGACCGAGTTGGTTCTCCACGCGACCGGCTTAAACGCTGTAATTATAGACAAACACTTTGCTTCGTGGGAAGGAAGAGAGACCGCCACTGCCGCTACTGCTTCCGTAGCATCGACTCAAGCTCTGGAAAGGTTCCTAGTGGTGCGAGGGATAAAGTGCCACGATTACATACGACACGTAGTGTTTGAGTGCCACGAGGCTAGCAACGGGCTCGGACACCAACTGTGCGAGCTCTTTTGAACCCTGGTCCCTGTGATGATGGAGTGGCGATACGACATCATGCATCACTACCGTCTTTTTAAGCGCACGGTCTTCATTCACTACGTGGAAGACGCAGAGTTCCCACCGATCTTGGTCGAAATGACACAGCCCAACGGGTTGTTGGACCGGGCTGTGTTGTGTCACCAGCGAGTACACGATGTGTCACTAGAACAACACAAGCACTACCTGCGTTACTGCGGATGGGCTTACGAGATGACGGAAACGACCGAGACCGGAGTGGCCGCAGACGGTGTTACCAAAGAATATGAGGATGACTGTGGGGTAGACGATACCAAGGATAGGAATGTAGAAGAAGACGAAGATGATACTGGATACTTATACCATGCAAGGTGCATACGTTCAACTCACTCACAAACACTCTCACAGACCGCCCAGGGAGCTGGAGTAAATGTTACCCGGTGCGGCTCTCGAAACGATTGAGATTCACAGACTTGATGGCTTGTTGCTTGGGGACTGCGCACAGGGAAATTCTGCAAGCATGCTACGAAGCAAACCTACCTGAATGCACCAACTGGGGCTCCGTTAACCCCGTGCTGCTGATAACAGATGAACTCGACAGTGGGACCCAGCCTCCCACGTGAAGGTTCTCGTACATAGTTACCTCGAGAGGCTACCTGGCACAGTTCCCGGGAGGGCGCCCTGGTTCTCCGCAGTACAACGAAGTGTTTCTGCGTGGGCGACCCGTAAGCAGACTCAATCTAAAGTGCTGCGACGTGTATAGGGCGGACTTCGAAGACGGCAACGATCGCAAAAAAACACTATGTCACGACGTGGCTGCAAGCGTTCTGGTCACCGCGACCAGAGCCGTACTGGCTCTGGTAGGCAGGGGTGGTGAGCGGTGTCCAGACATAGTAATCGACACGGGAAAAGAGGCGACTTACGCTCGGCGATGCGGACCCTGGTCGGGTAAAATCAGCATGAGATTGCGCTGATATGTGCCTGTAGAATTCTGCGCGAGCGACATCGGTGACCTCGGTCCTTTACTGGAGAAAATCGAAAAAAATGTAGCTCGGGAACATGTTACTTCCGTAACCCGAGAACGAGTGCGGGATTTGTCAGGCCAAGACCCACAGCTTGCTGCTCACGGGAGACTCGTGTCGAGACGTCACCCGAATGCACCGCCGCTCTGCCATCGACAAGGCGCCCTATGTGTGCAACAACAGCGTCAGTCTGCCCAACTGCACCAAAGATGGCTCGGCTATCGAGTACGTGGGCACGTTCAACTCTAACATAAAAGATCCAAAGGACGAGGACCCAGTCGGCCTGGCCGTGGGACTGTCGGCTGGTCCGATCCAGAGGGACGTGATCTCCATAAGCCTAGAATACGAAAACGTGCTCTCGACTCATCCCTGCGACCGTGTGATGGTATCACGCCAGAGCGGCAACCCGGCTTCTCCGGCCGTGACCGATCAGAAGGTGAAAGAACTCTCAATGGAGTGGGGGGCCCGGGTCAGGATTGGTTGCGTACGTGGAAGCTGTGGAGCGATCTAAAACGTTCCCTTGCCCGAAAAACTCGAGGATACACCAAAAGTGTCGCCTCACAGCTTTGGTGTTTGAAGGAGGACACGTTATCTAAAGGAGTTGAATCAAGTGCAACTGGACTTGGTATATGCATATCCGTGAAGACGTTTCGCCTCTCATCCAAGAGGCTTCCTCAGTTCGTGCCTGTCTGACTAGACCAAGCTAGTCGTGATGAGACTCGGAATTTATCCTCTAGGAGTCATTGTCAGAGCTATTGATATGCTTGGCTCTTTGTGATCCGATGCTTTTACCAACGCCCGTCGCTAACAGAGCCACAGATATGAGTGCCTCTTTTGTGTACCGATGTTTGGCCGCGCCCGTCGTTATCGGAGCTATTGATTTGCATTTGTTTAGCAGCGACGGTCGTTGGGGGATTAGTTTCGACTTCATTATTCAGTGGTCATGGGAGTCGTTGGAGCCGTTAGTGACCGACTGTTGTTCTTGGAGGCTAGGCTTCTTGAGTCTCCCGGGTAGAGATGAAAGGACGGCATTGTAAGTGGGAGATAGGTGGTGTGACAGACCTCCTCCTCTGTTGAGGGGTGGTTTTTCCAGTTTCGCATAGATGGCTTCCTTTACCCCTCTTTCAAACCATCTATCTTCTCTGTCCAAAATGTGTACGTTGTTGTCCTCGACGGAGTGTGTCTTCTCCTTTAGGTGTAGATAGACTGCTGAGTCTTGTCCTGAGGAGTTTGGCCTTCTGTGTTGGGCCATCCGTTTGTGTAGTGGTTGTTTGGTTTCTCCTATGTATAGGTCAGTGCAATCTTCATTGCATTGTACAGCATACACCAGATTGCTTTTCCGGGTGTGTGGTACATGGTCTTTGGGATGAACCAGTCTTTGTCAGAGTGTGTTGCTGGGTTTGAAGCCTGAGGGGGTTCCATGTTTATGGATCTTGGGGAGTCCATATATGCATGGAATGTTATCTTGTGCGTAGAGACGGTGGTATTGTATCCGATCAATGGTTCCTCCTTTCAGTAGTTTCTGTAGGTACTCTGTTATTCTCCTCCTGTAACCACTAGTAGGATCGCGTCTCAGAGGTTCATAGGTGTCGGTGTCGCTGAGTAATGACGTGATCTTGGCGTGGTAGTCTGTTGTGTTGAGGATAACCGTGCATCTCCCCTTATCTGCTGGAAGGATAGTGATGTTTTCGTCCTTGCTCAGGGCTGTCACGGCTTTCCTTTCCTCCATGGTTAGGTTGGAAGGAAGGAGTTTCACATTGGATAGAGCTGCTGATACCTTTAACCTAAGCTGTTCCGCATCGGTTTCCGTTAGCTTGTTTTTCCTTATGTCTGATTCTGTGGATGTGATGATGTCACCTATAGGTAGTTGTTTGGGTGTCATGACGAAGTTCAGTCCTTTGGCTAAGACCTCCTTCTCTGATTGGGAAAGTACCTTGTCCGACAGATTCATGATCCATCTGTTCTGCGTTCCATTTTGTGTGGGATGTTCTGTCTTTTGTCTCCAGGTAAGTATATCTGCTTGGCTAGTGTTGTTGGTTCATCGCTGTAAGTTTTGAAACTTCCCTGTCTGCCTTTCTTTGGTTTTGTGGTGTTGAGATAGTTGGGCTTTCTTGGTGAAATCAGTGATCCTCTCCAAGACTCACCAGGCAAGTGGGATGTTATTTGCTGGAGTAGTTGGTCAGATTTCTCCCTCAGCCCTTCAATAGTGAAATGGACCTGTCTCACTCTTTCATTCAGGAATTGATTCTGTGCCTTCTCTAGGATTCTATCTGCTCTAGGTCCTTTCATTGTGGTACACAGGCACAGGCTAGTGGGTATGAGCCTGTGTTGTTAGCATCTCAGATTGAATCGTAAGTGGTTTCTGTAGTCTGCAATCTTTTGAGCCATCCTTTCATATTCCCTCACCATTTTAAGGTTGTCAGACCCAAATTGTTCCGCAACATGTCTGTGAATGTTCTCATTCATACAGGTTATGGTTATCCAAAGGAGTTGAATCAAGTGCAACTGGGCTTGGTATATATCCGTGAAGACGTTTCGCCTCTCATCCAAGAGGCTTCCTCAGTTCGTGCCATTCTGATTAGACCAAGCTAGTCTGACTGGCTGGTGATGAAACTCAGAATTTATCCTCTAGGAGTCCTTGTCAGAGCTATAGATGTCCATGGCCCTTTTGTGTTCCGATGTTTACCAACGGCCATCGCTAACAGAGCCATAGATATGAGTGGCTCTTTTGTGTACCGATGTTTGGCCGCGCCCGTCGTTATCGGAGTTATTGATTTGCATTTGCTTAGCAGCGACGGTCGTTGGGGGCGTTAGTTTCGACTTCATTGTTCAGTGGTGATGAGAGTCGTTGGAGCCGTTAGTGACCGACTGTTGTTCTTGGAGGCTAGGCTTCTTGAGTCTCCTGGGTAGAGATGAAAGGAAGGCATTGTAAGTGGGTGTTAGGTGGTGTCGCAGACCTCCTCCTCTGTTGAGGGATGTTTTTTCCAGTTTCGCATAGATGGCTTCCTTCACCCCTCATTCAAACCATCTATCTTCTCTGTCCAAAATGTGTACGTTGCTATGAAGAGCTGTGCATTCATAACGTGGTGGGGCAGGGTACGTACCATCTGGTCTAGCTGGGCAACAGACACAGCAGCTGGACTTGTTAAACATGGACTACATCTATCAACATGTACTACAGTTTAAATAAGATGTGCTTCTAGATTTGTGAAACCTGTGTATTTTTTTTATTTTTTTGGGGGGGAGGTATTGTTCCCCCTTTGTTCTCCCAGATTGTACTTGGCCCACTCTTCCGAGCCGTCCCGGTCGCTGCTCCACCCCCTCTGCCGATCTGGGGAGGGCTGAAGACTACCACATGCTTCCTCTGATACATGTGGAGTGAGGAATTTCGCCGAGGGAGGGGGGGGCGTAGCGCGTAGTGCAGCGACCAGGACACATACCTTACATCCGGCTTCCCACCGGCAGCAGACACAGGCAGTTGTGTCTGCAGGGACGCTCGACCAAGCCGGAGGTAACACGGGGATTCGAACCGGCGATTTCCGTGTTGGCAGGCAACGGAATAGACCGCTACTCTACCCGGACGCCAAACCTCTGCAATTGTTTTGTGAAATACAATCAAAATAAAAATAAACTTCCGCGAATCGTTCTGAATTACAGTTGGTCTGACATCTCCACATTCGGTTCTTGTAAATTTAAAGCGTTTTGAAACACAACATCAAAACCGAGGAGAAAAAACCAATTCATAAAGAAAACACCGTAGAATACAAATTCCCACATCAGGATATATCAAACGCAATGAAGCTACGAGCCGCTGGATGTGAATATCAAACGGATATTGAACGTAATGTGTCTTTACCGCAGCAGGGCCGGTCCTATGCTATTCTGGGCCGGGGAGCAACCATCGCTCACCGCATCCCCCCCCAAAAAAAACAAAAGCCCACAGACATGCACGACCGTGACAACCACCAACAGCCATAAAGCCTAGGCCTACGCACGCACGCATACACCACACAGCTGTGTGTGGGGTGAGCACAGGCTACCAATTCAAAATAACATCAACCACAGGACACAATTACAAGCAACCATGCCACAGCGGGCTATTGTAAAGTCCTCCTCATTATCTTACCTTCAAACTTTACGCGTCGTGTCTTGACCGCTGCAAATGTTGCAATTGTGTCATTGTAATCCACCTGTCTTGCCACACGGTTCTCGATGGACAACACAGCCAACGCAGACAGTCTTTCTTGGGACATCGTTGATCTCAAATATGTCTTGATCAATTTCAATTTGCTGAAAGAGCGCTCTGCACTTGCGACTGAGAATGGAGTTGTAAGAAACCCCTGGCAAGCGGCAGTAGTGTTCGGAAATGCCGTTTTCATGTCTCTCTCAACTAAAACATCCAGCACTTCAGAGGTTCTTTTTTACATCAGCTGGGAGCAGAAGTGACAAAAATCCAAATTCACTGTCCAGTTCTCCACCATCAATCCTCCCCACAAACTCCGCGAGCTCTTCACAGGCCTCTCTGTGGTTGTCAATCAGGTTAACATTTTTAATGTCCTCCAAAACGTGGAAAAGATGATCGCACTGACTCACATATGAAAAACGCTCTTCTGTCTCAGTTATCACTGTGTCGGTCAAGCGGGTGAAAAAGCTCACTCTAAACTTGTCCTCCCCTGTCAAAGGCTCATCGACTGACATTTCACCGGGAAGTCGTTTTCGGCGTCGCGTACGATGTTCAGGGAAAGCCGGTTGAACGTCAATATTCTCTGCAAGTTCTTCTACTTTTTCAGCAGCATCTTGGAAACCGTTCAGTCGACATTGTTCCATCTCTTCTTCTATAGCTGTGACAACTCTTACTGCAGCATCACCGATGCTCAAATGTCGTGACTGCAGGACGACACTGGCCTGATTGACTGTATTCAGCACTTTGTGCCAAACAACTAAGCTGACCAAAAAGTCAAATGTTTCAATTGCCTGCACGAGACTTGTGACTTTACAGGTGGTCTCGGAATCATAGGTGCTATCTTCACTGATGGCTATGAGTGCATCTATGACCTGGGGTAGCTGCTCAATTACCGTTCTTGTCGCGTCAGCGCGAGCGCTCCATCTGGTCTCTGAGAGAGGTTTCAGTGTGATGCGCATATGTTTTTCAAGAATCGCCCAACGTGTCGTTGATTTTCCGAATAATTTGTCTAGCTGATTTAGCACTCCAAAAAAATTCTTGGCCTCGTTCGATGACTCGGCTGCATGTTCAATGGCCAGATTCAAGTTGTGAGGGCAACAGGGCACAAAGAAAGCCCGCTTGTTAACCTGCTTCACCCTTGCTTGTACTCCCCTGTGCACACCCCTCATGTTGGCCCCGTTATCGAAACATTGTCCCCTGCAATCATCAATGTTAATGCCATATTTAGCCAGCCTTTCCAGCAGTGTGTCTGCAAGTGCCTCGCCCGTTGTGCTTTTCACAGCAATGAATTCAAAAAAGCTCTCATGCACCTCTACCTTCTGGTCTGTTGTAACATATCGCAAACCGAGAGAGAGCTGTTCTTTGTGCGACACATCTGGTGTGCAGTCCATCATGATGCTGTAATATCCAGCTGTTTTGACCTTCTGCACCATTTTTTCCAACACTGCCTCAGGTAGGAGTCCAATAAACTCATTTTGAATGTTTTTGCTGAGGTAGTGGGTAGTCTTGGAATGATTGAGATGTCGTGCTAATGGAGCATCATATTTGGCCAAAAATTCCACAAGCTTATGAAAATTGCCGTTGTTTTCTTGGTAAAGGCGATCGACACTTCCTCTAAATGCAAGGTTTTGTAATGCAAGAAACATGATGCAATCCAAAATTTAGCTAAGCACTTCATGCCACCGTTGTCACTCACTGAGAAGCTCTGCTTGCTGGTGGCTGTCCATCGTTGTACCAGTAGCCAAAGCGAATTCCAGAGTTTTCCACTTTGAAAAATTGTCAAGATGAGAACGATAATTCTCGTGTTCAGTCAGTCTCGTTGATAACTTGACCCAGTTTGAAAAACCAGTAAGGAAGACCCCTTTGTCAGTTCCAAACAACTTACAACAGAAACAGAAGACAGCATTGGCAGACTTTGAGTAGACTAACCATGGCCGAGGTACTTTTAGGGCACCGACTGTCCTGGTGTAATTATCTGGTGTGAAACGACGCCCATCCATTTTAGGGAAATCAAAATCGGTCACCTGCAGTGGTTTATTTCTGACTATGTCCGTTCTGATGTCATCATCCTGCATTCTGTCTGGCCACTGTGCAGGATCAAATAAGTCAAACTCACGCTCCCCATCACTTTCGTGACTTCCCTCTTCCTCGACAGATTCTTGATGGTCGTTTGCATTCTCTAGCGGTGGAGTTGCTAGAGCGCCACGGTCGCTGTCCGCTCCGGTATCCTCTGCTGCTGAGTTAGCACATGTGGTGGATGTGCTAGCTTCATTGCTATCCACAGCATCCTCCAAGTGTTCTGCTGCCCGAACGTTAAGCCAAGCACCGTATACCTTCTTTGCATTTTCTGCCTCTTTTTTTTGCATTTTCTACCTTACATTTCTGTAATTTTCTTTTCTTACAACCAGATTTGTTTCCAGACATTTTTTTGGTTAGTAGAACCGAATTTCACGTCTTCACCATAGGCTATACTAACTCATGGGGGAGGGGGAGGACGACACAACTTTTGATACATTTTTGAAAATAAATCGTTCTCAGAAAATAGGGAAACTGCCAGGAGGAGCAACATACAGGGCCTCTTTGCACTGCTGAGACACACAATTAACAATCCCTGCACTTACAGCAGAATCAGCGCCCCTCCAGACATGCGCCCGGTGCGGTTGCCCCCGTTGATACCCCCGCAGAACCGGCCCAGTACCGCAGTATTAACTTTGGATCTGACAATTCCCTCTGAAGTGTTTCTGCCCCTCTGAAGAAAACGGACAAGCCTAAACAGGGAGGATCTCCATAAAGCTGCTCGGTAAATCTCTTTCTCCGTGTAACGGCTCAACTATACCGATGTAGTGAGGCCTCGCTGCATGTTGTGTGCTAGTACAGGCCTAAGTGAATGTGTAGCAACCTCACAGCTTCTCAGCCTTTCTATCTAGCTAACAGAACTGGTGGGACGGTGAACTGGAACAATAACAGCATTTATTTAATTTAACACCGCAGTTAGTTTCCGGGGGGGGGGGGCTGCAAATCGTTCGTATAAAGTTCGCACATTTCTACTCATTTACCGTCAACAGTGTCTGCTCTGCTGGATGAAGAACGACACCGCAGCGCCTCGCTGCATGCCGAACAACAGCCGAAAACCTTGTTCCAAGACGAATTCCTCCTTAAGCCCAGTGCTAAAGTGGACGAAGCCAAGGGGCAGGGAATACTCTCAGGAGGGAGTTGGGAGAAAAGGAAGGGAGAGACATCCAAACTGCCCAACAGGTTTGCTGACGATGCCGCTCCTACTGCAGAACGGTCAGTTCACCTCAAACACGGCAGCCATCGTTCATTTCCTTTTGTCTCGACAGCCTACCCGACCCGCACAAATCCATTTTGCAGCTGCTAACCTTTTGGTGACGTCATCACAATCAAACATCAACTTCTTCACACTCAAACTTTCACCGTCTTCCTTAGCCGCCACAGAAGACCCGCCCTCTGCGACAGTTCCTCTCCTTCCAATAGGCCCACAGTTCCTGACAGTCATTGATCGGCCAATGAAGTGCCCACCCATCACCAGAGGCAATTCAAGCCTCTGCAAGCCAGTCAGTCCCATGTGGCTCGCCACATCTGACTCTCACTTTGTTAGCGCTCAGCAAATAAGTCAGACTCCACTTTGGTTTTCTCCCGACATGTTTAGTTTTTAATTCATTTGTTGAAGGTTAAACGCAGACTCAGTTTTTAATGTGTAGCGATAATTAAAGCTATGTTGACATTTACATATTAAAGGTATGGTATCACTAGATTAGCATTGTTGTATCTCCCTTAGAGTATTGAGCAACTTATACTGCTAGGTTTATAACATAAATCAGTCGATAAAGGGATTCGAAATTTGCCGTCGTGACAGCCGGTGGTTTTATTATACAATAACTTTCACGTGACACTCCAAGGCACCCGTAATATCAATACCCTGGTCCGCCTATAGGTGGCAGCAACGGAACAGGTATAATCACAATATATAATAAGCATATTATGTGAGAAACAATAAAAGCAATTGGGTAATTGTGCTTCATTGTTTGAAACCTTTTATTTTAATCTCCAAACAGATGACATGTGTACAAATACACATATAAGAATAGGACTTCAGACTGCACTTTAACTCACATTGTAAAACATGTTTTTATTTATTATTATTATTATTATTATTATTATTATTTATTGCTAAATTAAGTAAATATGACATATATATTGACAATTATTTGTTAATTCAATTGAGAAAGGCATGACTCTATGATAAAACACATTTTTATTGGCAATTTGTATTAGAGACCAATGCAGACAAACTTAATTATATATTGGATTATGTATTTAGATAAATAAGTGTACAGGCTTAGGAGGCGGTGATAAAGCCGCTCAGGGGACAGTCTTCAGAGGCAGCGGGGCAGCCAGTCAGGGGACAGGCTTCGGAAGCAGCGGTGAAGTCGCTCGCGGGACAGGCTTCAGAGGTAGCGGGACAGCCGCTCGGGTGACAGGCTTGGGAGGCAGTGGGACAGCCACTCGGGGGACAGGACTCACAGGCGGCGGAGCAGCCACTCGGGAGACAGGGGAGCAGGCTTCAGAGGCGTGGCTGACGGCTCAGGAACAGACCACATGTCGGCAGAGACAGCCGAAGGCACAGGGACGGATATCATGTCGGCAAAGACAGCCGACAGCACAGGAACAAACCTCTCATCGGGAAAGACTGCCGACGGCACAGGACCAGTGTGCACGTTGGCAAAGATGGCCGATGGCACAGGAACAAACCGACAATTTTGGAACTCAGGAACACTGGACAGCTGACGCTTGGGGACATTGGGCAGCCGAGACTCAGGGTCGCTGGGCAACTGAGACTCGGGGATGCTGGGCAGCTGAGTGTTGGAGATGCTGGGCAGCTGAAACTATGGGACGCTGAGTAGCTGAGAGTCAGTGATGCAGTTGCTCGCGGGACAGGCTTCAGAGGCGGTGGGCCAGCCACTCGGGGGACAGGACTCACAGGCGGCGGAGCAGCCACTCGGGAGACAGGGGAGCAGGCTTTAGAGGCGTGGCTGACGGCTCAGGAACAGACCACATGTCGGCAGAAACAGCCGAAGGCACAGGGACAGATCTCATGTCGGGAAAGACGGCCGACGGCACAGGACCAGTGTGCACGTCGGCAAAGATGGCCGATGGCACAGGAACAGACCGACAATTTTGGAACTCGGGAACACTGGGCAGCTGAGTCTTGGGGACGCTGGGCAGCTGAGACTCAGGGTCGCTGGGCAGCTGAGACTCGGGGATTCTGGGCAGCTGAGTGTTGGAGATGCTCGGCAGCTGAAACTCTAGGACGCTGAGTAGCTGAGAGTCAGTGATGCAGTTGCTCGCGGGACAGGCTTCAGAGGCGGTGGCGCAGCCACTCGGGGCACAGGACGCACAGGCGGCGGAGCAGCCACTCGGGAGACAGGGGAGCAGGCTTCAGAGGCGTGGCTGACGGCTCAGGAACAGACCACATGTCGGCAGAGACAGCCGAAGGCACAGGGACAGATCTCATGTCGGCAAAGACAGCCGACAGCACAGGAACAGACCTCTCATCGGGAAAGACGGCCAACGGCACAGGACCAGTGTGCACGTCGGCAAAGATGGCCGATGGCACAGGAACAGACCGACAATTTTGGAACTCGGGAACACTGGGCAGCTGAGTCTTGGGGACGCTGGGCAGCTGAGACTCAGGGTCGCTGGGCAGCTGAGACTCGGGGATTCTGGGCAGCTGAGTGTTGGAGATGCTCGGCAGCTGAAACTCTAGGACGCTGGGTAGCTGGGACTCAGGGATGCAGGGTAGTTGAGACTTGGTAACGCTGGGCAGCCGAGACACGGGGACCCTGGTCAGCTGAGACTCAGGGACGCTGGGCAAGTGTGACTCAGGGTCGCTGGGCAACCGAGTGTTGGTGATGCTGGGCAGCTGAAAATCTGGGACACTGGGTAGCTGAAACTCAGGGATGCTGGGTAGTTGAGACTTGGTAACGCTGGGCAGCTGAGACACGGGGACACTGGTCAGCTGAGACTCGGGGACACTGGGCAGCTGAGGTTCAGGGACGCTGGACAACCGAATTCGACAGGTGGGCTTAGGTAACCGGATTGCAATGACAGAGACAGGTTATATTATTTTTTTTAAGTTGTTGTTGGCCTTTTGTTAGTGGGTTGAAGAGTGAAGGGCTCTTTTAACAAAAAAAGTCTCTGTCAAAGGGGGAACAAATGGATCAAAACATCGTCCTCATCCTTGCTAAGAAGCGTCTGATACGGCCCTTCTTGGGCTTGACTTTATTTTCTCCCTTGGCCTCCATCTCCCCTTCATTAGGAGAGGATGTTTCCTTATTCAGGGCTGCGTCACTCTGCTGCACAAGCTTGGCATCCTCAGTGAGGCGTTTCACCCGCTCCACAAGAGGCTCAATGGTGGCAACTTTTGACTTCTCTAACTCCATTGCGTAATTGCTCTCACATAGAGCATATATGTGCAGGGCCTCCACCTCCTGCAGGAGCTTGTCTTTGTCCTGGAGCATTGACTGTTTTTCTTGCTCAATGGCCTCCTTCAAAGAGTAAGCGACCTGTGCCTCTCTTGATTTGAGAATACACATGGTCTGGAGGGTCTCATTTTGGCAGAGGAGGTTCTTTTGATAATTAAGGAGATACTCCTTCTCCTCCTGCCACTGCTGGAGGTGTCTATGTAGCTCCTCCTCTGCCTCAGAAACAATCTTTTTATTGCGCTGCTCCCAAAGATCAGCATCGTCAGCATGGCGCTCCACCTGCTCCGCTAGTGCATTTATTTTCTTAATAGCAGCAGCATTGAACTTCTCCTCTTTCAGGGCGGCAGCGCTCTCCAGGGCAGCATGTCTCTGCAGGGCCTCGACCTCCTGCAGGAGCTTGTCTTTATCCAGGAGAATTGATTGCTTTTCTTGCTCAATGGCCTCCTTCGCAGAGCATGCGGCCTGTGCCTCTTCTGATCTGAGAAGACACTCGGTCTGGAGGTTCTCATTCTGGCAGAGGAGTTTGTTTTCATAAGTGACTCTCTCCTGGAGAGATCTCTGGATGTGTGCAGTCATTTTCAGGATGGTTTGCAAAATATCTTCCACCTCTGCCATCCTCATCCTTTCTTCTTGCCATTCAGCTGACTTTTTTTCTTGCTCAATGGCCTCCTTGGTGGAAAGAGCGCCATTTGCCTCTTTGTATTTGAAGAGTTCCTCTTCATAAATGGATCTCCCCTGGATAAATGTCTGGAGGTGTGCAGTCCTCTCCAGGCATGCTCGCACAAAGTAAACCACATCTGTCATCATCATCATGTCCTCCTGCAATGGAGTGGGGCACATCTCTTTACTATTAGGGCCCTGCTTTCTCCATCTCCTCACTTCCTGTGTTACAGTTGTGGGTCTCTCCATCCTGTTGTTTTCCTCTTCTGTAATCACACACTGTAATACAGAACAGGATCAGTTAAATTACAACTTTTTTCAAAACCGATTTCCTTTTATTTTTGTTACATAATGAGGACAGTGATGTACACTATGTTTGCTGTACAACAGATGGAAAATATCAATGAATATCTGCTGAGAAGGTGCTACGGCATCAGGTATGGGGAAGCGACATTTCCTAAGATTTTGAATGAATGAATGAATGAATGAATGAATGATGATTTTTTTTCGAAAATGTAAAGAAGCACGATGTAGCATACAGATAAACGATTAACAATATTCTGAAGTGATCAACAAACCCACACATCAAACTCAGTGAACAAATCTCTGTGTAACACCCGTCCCACGTAGCTATATAGTTTTCACTGTATAACTAAGGTTTGTAGTACGATGGGCGGGGCCCTGGGTACTTTTAACAAATGGCTGCCGTGCTAACCTGTGCACAATAAATGAAATCCTAAGCTAACCCTTTTTCTTTTATACAAAAATGAATTTTAATTGGCGACGGTGCCTCAATTTAGCAGGAATATAGATATACTACTTTTGTTTAATCCTACTAAGAATTATGTTTTAAAGTATTTGTTCCCTAATGAACAATTTCTTTAACCAGTATTTATACTTCTAACCCAAAATAAACCTTCACGAAATGTAAACATGACACACACAATACTTTAAATGCAAATTATGAATTTAGTAAATGTAAAAAACAAATATCTAAATCAATAATAAAAAATAACAATTCTTCAAAGGACAAGATACATCACATCACTTGAATGTATTGACCTTTTGATAATGGGCTTTCTAATTAAATTCCATTTGACTTTAAACACTTTTCTTATGTACCTCCTATCCAAAGGGCCCACACACATCCTCAATACTGCAAAAAACAAACAACAGAACGTCTCTTTTTTCAAAATGAAACCTTGCAGGCCTGAGTCGATGCTTGGGACCAAAAAACAAATGGCCGTTTCACTTGAGTACGTCAAGCAGCAAAATAAAACAGCAGGTGCATTGGTGATTGTCACACACAGACCATGAGTTGGAAGCAAGCCCCCACGGACCGGAAAGAATGTGTGGAATGTGCTTGTGAACGCGCTGGGCCCAGCGGTGGCAAGTACGTTGGTCAGAAACAGACCATAATTAGCTGACATACCATATTAAACAACAGATTTATATTAAATTAATATACGTCTGTTTTAATTGACATCACTGTATAGCCCATATTCGAATTTTACCTTGGAATACACTCTGTGGCGTTCGCTGGAGGGTCGGTGATCAGCGTGGATGGTGATCAATGACTGATCAGCTGGGAGCGCGTGCATGCAGGCTGGGGCCGGCAAGATCGAGCACATCAACGGCGCCCAGACGTAGGTCCCTAAATAGGTTCCTAGAGGTAGGTGGTGAATTAAATGGCGAATTAAAAAAGGAAAAAACACTCAGATGTCAAAACCTGACAATATACAGAGATGATTCCGACTTTGGTTAGTAGCCACAAACAATTTCCTTTCTCGTCATTATTCTCTCCTTCCCCATGCTGGCGGACGTGAAAAAGTCTTTTTGGGCCCAGGTGCAGTACCGAGCTTGGTCCCTATTAAATGCGCTACTGAGCACTGGCTTCATGCGCCATTGAGCAACTTCCATAGGAATGAATGGGGGGGGGGGGGCGTTCCCCGTGGTGTATCCAGTCTGTAATACATCCATGGCTGGAACCAGGGTGATGGCTGACGAATGAAGCGAGTCAAGGCGATGAAAACCACGAGTGAAACCCAGGCGGGAAATCGTCAACATGTCCGGATGAAGGGAAAAGCTGAGTGGAAGACATCGACTTGTCTTTAAGGTCCAAGGGGTACTTCCTGGTCCTCTCGGTCTGCGGCAGATTGTACACGTCCTTTACACATTGGGAAACTCTGCATTCACCGGGTAAGGTACATGACGCTCCGCTCTCTCTCTCTCTTGGTGTTGTCAGTACGTCCTTCACACAGCTGTCTGCTTGTCGTCTGACTCAGCCCCTGAATCGGACCTACGGGGTCAACTTGAGCTTTCCGCCCCTCCGCCCTTCTGATTGGCTTTTAAGTTGGCAACAACCAATGCAATTAACAAAATATCACGACAGACAACCAAATACTGCCAAGAGTTAGTTTGTGCACTGTCCACGTTTTTCCCTTGACTTGTATAGCCAAACAAACTATTTAAATCTCAATCAACTTTATTGACACTACAATGACCGTAACGAAATGACATTTATCAGCCTATACTGCTTTTCTTTTTCTTTTTTTTTATTCACATGAACTGTATTAAACGTTCATCTTAACTGATTTTAATGAAATACTCTTTTAAACGTTATTAAGTCATATGTATTTGTCTGAAATGTCAGATTTTTAGACGGGGCTACACCCTCCCCCTTCTAAAAGTCCTAGGTGTCCCCATCAGACTCTGGCTCTCATACCAAGGTTGGATGGGTGTTTTCTGTCTCTGTGTGTGTTGTTCTGTAGCAAGGACAGCTCTTTGACACGTTCGTGGTCTCTGACGGATTTAGGTACTTCTCTGTCTTGGCAACTAAGGCTCAACTGAGTAACCACGCCTTGACGCACAATGGTTACAGGCTCCTCAGTAGGTTGTCCAGGTGGATCATATGTTAAACGAATGGCTGGTTTCTTCCCTCTCAGGGACTTTCTGATCACCGGGGTCTCTCTCAAAGGAGTGTTGGGGGATGTGTGAGTTCCTTGGTCCACATCAGTGTCTTCAGCGGTTTCATTTATTTGCACTTGCTCATCCAGTGATTGATAAGGGGGCAACATCCTCAGAAGAGTCCTGGCTTCTTCTTTTTTATTCACATGAACTGTATTAAA
>NW_026611338.1:1485000-1512500 GCF_029633865.1 Lampris incognitus
CCACCACACGGTCCTTGGCAGGAGGTGGCCAGAGTCCAATGGTATAGAGAAACTAGAGGATTGGGGACCACCCTCTGTTGCAGCCTTCATCCACCTTCACTGCCGTTGTGACCTGCAGACATCTTCCACCAGTTCCACCGTTGAGGTCTTTGTTGGATCACACTTCGACTGGACCCTCCTCCTTGACCTATCTGCCTTGGATGACCCTACCAGGAGCCAAGCTCCGAACGGCATAGCTCTTGGGATCATTGGTACGTGCAAGCTTCTCCACCACGACACGGTGGCAATACAGGAGAAAAGTAAATACAGCACCATACAATCACATTAACTTTGCTGTATTTGCTCAATGAAACTTACTCCTTGTACATATAGACCAAATTATGATCTGTTAGTGCCGCCTAAGGATGAAGTGTTTAAAGTGCTTACTGGTACATGTAGTAACTGCAGGACTGGCTCTCTGAGCATGAAACAACCTCGTGTCTGTAAATATGAGTTACACCAAAGTCAAGTTTCAACAGACAATGCAGATCATCAACATTTCATGGACGGGCACATTATGAAAAGTGGCATTTCCCTTTAAATATACAATTTATAATTCTGTATTTTACTGCGATTTTGGGCTTACTTGGGCCCATCAGACAGGGAAAGGTGAACTTGCTCTTTGTCTGCACACCTTGACTACATGGAGGTCTAAGGCTGAGTTGAGATGAAGTGATTTAAATTGGAGATAAACTCCCACATCTGCCAAGGGTTAGAAATACAGCCCGGGCTATCTGCAGAGAGTCCCCAAACTAGAAAAAAGCAGAAGGCTTTTCAGTTTCCATTTCATTTTCTATTTTGCCAGCCTGAGCATTAGGGAAAGAAAAATCACAGTAATGAGGAAGATCAGTGAAAACTCAAATGCCATTAGCTTAGCCTCCCTCCAAGGTTTAGGCCAAAGCCAGACTTTAAGCATCTGTAAGCAACACTAATACACTAATACCAAACTATCAAACTGCTTTCCTTGGCATCTATTTGTGCAGGTTAATGTTAATGGCACAATACTACTACTATCGGTAGTGTGTGCAATACACATTCACTGAAATGCAATACTTTATTTTATTCACAAAACATTTCTTGTGCAATATCTCTTCAATTAATATGTGTCCTTCGTCAATATAGATTTTCATGTCATGACAATTCATCGCTAGTTTGATTTTATGATTTGCAATGCAACACGTTTCTGTGGGAGATCAGATAAACTTGTCCTTCACCTTGTATTTAAATTAGTCCCTATTTTTTGAGCTCATGTTTTATTCTGCAGTTTTAGATGGTAAACTGGGAGTAGAGGGACTAGAAGCCCTCACAAGGGTTAGAGAAACTTTAGTGGACAACACTTATCTCATAGAACTGATGCTGTTTGGCAGAGAAACTTCTTTGCTGAGCGACGACACATTTCACTTCCATCTTGGTTTGGACAAATTTCATCACACATCTTTCTTTCTTTTTACCATCTCCTGACCAATGTGAACCGCATCATGTTTTGCAATTACTCATAATTCAAATCTACGATACAAACAAGCTCTTCCACCAATTTTAAGACTCCTTTCCAAGACAGAGGGGACTGTTACAATATCTATCTATCTACAGTGCATCCGGAAAGTATTCACACCCCTTCACTTTCCCCACATTTTGTTATGTTACAGCCTTATTCCAAAATGGATTAAATTCCTTTTTTCCCTCATCAATCTACACACAATACCCCATAATGACAAAGCGAAAAAGGTTTTGTAGAAATTTTTGCAAATTTATTAAAAATAAAAAACTGAAATATTGCATGTACATAAGTATTCACACCCTTTGCTATGACGCTCAAAATTGAACTCAGGTTCATCCTGTTTCCACCGATCATCCTTGAGATGTTTCTACATCTTGACTGGAGTCCACCTGTAGTAAATTCAATTGATTGGACATGATTTGGAAAGGCACACACCTGTCTATATAAGGTCCCACGAAGGTTTACCTTTCAACACGACAACGACCCTAAGCACACAGCCAAGACAACGAAAGAGTGTCTTTGAGTGGCCCAGCCAGAGCCCAGACTTGAACCCCATTGAACATCTCTAGAAAGACCTGAAAATCGCTGTGCAGCGATGCTCCCCATCTAAACTTACAGAGCTGGAGAGGATCTGCAGAGAAGAATGGGAGAAATACCCCAACTATAGGTGTGCCAAGCTTGTAGCTTCATACCCAAGAAGACTTGAGGCCATAATCACTGCCAAGGGTGCCTCAACCAAGTACTGAGTAAAAGGTGTGAATACTTATGTACATGCAGTATTTCAGTTTTTTATTTTTAATAAATTTGCAAAAAATTCTACAAAACATTTTTCGCTTTGTCATTATGGGGTATTGTGTGTAGATTGATGAGGAAAAAAAGGAATTTAATCCATTTTGGAATAAGGCTGTAACATAACTACATGTGGGGAAAGTGAAGGGGTGTGAATACTTTCCAGATACACTGTATATACATATATATACATACATATATATACATGTATATATATATATATATATATATATATATATATATATACATACACATATATATGTATGTATGTATGTATGTATGTATGTATGTATGTATATATATATTATGTGTGTGTGTGTGTATATTTTTTCCAAGTGATCTCTTCATATTCTAAGTGATCTCTTAACCTATTCTATAAGGCAACTGTATTGGTTGAGTCTGCACATAAACAAGCCATTGAGATGCCAAACTCTAGAAACTTTGCTAGGAATGCAGTTGACTAATGCCCTACAGAGTTCTTCAAGGTCTTAGATAATGTGGATTTTCAATGTGCTGACTGCTTTGACCAGGACAGTTTTAAGGTCCTGCGGAAACTGGATAATGTGCTCCTCACTGGACAGGTGGATGAGGCGGTAGCCCAGTACCCTGAGCTGAAAAGAGATGCTCTTGCTGTGCAGTTGCCTTTCTTTCACAATATACCACTTCAGCTGCAGTGAGGAGGAAGCTGAGATAATAGGGGGGACTGCCAGTGGAGGTGCAGGGGTTATTCGAACGAGTCGAGGCTCTGGTTAGACTCTTGTCGATGGTGCCAATGTCCTCCTGTGAAACAGAGAGGAGTTCTAGCAGCCTGAGAAAGCTCAAAGTTTGGCTAAGGGCCAACCTGGCTCATGATACACTGAACGGTGTTATGTGTCATGTGCACAGAGACAAAGTTGACCAGCCGGATAGGGAAAATATCTGCCGGAAATAGTTAATCTTTTAAAAACACCTTTGGCTCTTTTATCTAGTAGCCTCATGAAGCAGATGTTTCTACATGTTAGACAACAATTGTATTTGCTAAGTAAAAATAATTTCATTATTAGTGCATTTGCCTGTTAGTTAATTTAATGAGAAGTACTGTGTGTGTGTGTTTGTGTGTGCAGTGCATGCATTGGGCTTTACTTTTTTGTGTATGGTTAAAGTACTGTACTGACTTTGAGTTTTGTGTTTATAATAAAGCTACCAGCATTTCACTGTAAAAACAAAAACAAAACAAACATTGTCTGCTATCTTGTCTATACACAAGCATAGTAGTTAGGGCACACAGTCCCATATTCACTGAATGACCATAAAAGACCACGAGTACACATACTTTCTTCTTCTTTTCTTCTTCTTTCAGCTTATTCCCTGTTCCTCAGGGGTCTCCACAGTGGATTACACAGTTTCCATCTGTACCATGTGAGGGCACAGCACCATACGGTCTTGTCAATCCGCATACCAATTTGGCAAAATTTTACGTCGGATGCCCTTCTTGACACAAAAACGAACGCTATGGACTCATGAATACACATACTAAATACCATAAAAAAAGAAGAATATGAAAAAACAATTTGTATTCCTGTCAACAGTCTGGGAAAAGTTTGGCCAAACAACTTGAGACAGTTCTTCCCATAGGACCGCATAAGAAGTTGTTCAACAGACTGTCAAGCGTAACTTCAAATTCTGATGTTATATTACTGCTCATCATGTGTCACACAATTACTGGTGATTGTCTTGTTGTACTGCTGTGCCTGTTTTCAGAGAAGGAATGGCGCTGGATTTGTGGATGTGTGGCTCTGTAACACAGGTAAATATGTATAGTGATGGCCTAAAAGTGATTCATTAATATAAAAATTAAGCTGCTATTAATGGCTGTGTCTGTTACAGCACATAATTTGATATACGCTGGTGATATTATTCATATCCTCTCCAGAAAATATTCTTGAGAAAATTCAATGTTTGTGGTCACCCCCCCCCCCTCTGCCCACCCTAAGTTGTAATGAGATCTGCACTCTTGCTGGCATTAAAACTTTTATTGTATTTTTCAACATTGTCTTTGCTATTTTTTCCCCTCACAGTGCCCTGTTTACTGTCAAAAAAGGCCCATAACAATCCAAGCCAACAATAATACATTTTAAAATGCAACAAGCCAGTGCTCCCACATTAGAATCACATTTCTGAAATGCCCACTGTTTGCTCGCCAGTTGGCTTTTGCAACAAATCACCACGAAAGAATGGAAAACGTGTGGCGGCATTATGATTAATTGATGATGGAGTTTTTCTTCATTCCCGCTTGTAGGTGGGGGATCATCTGCCCTGAATGACGGGCTGCCAGCTGGCTCAGGGGACATGGGGCTCGAACCCAGGGCCTTCTTACTGTGAGGCAACCGCGCTAACCACTGCACCACTGTGTCACCGCCGTAACTGGCAACATTCATATTGTCACGATAACCTGTGCATGTAAAATACAATTTTAATTGAATCTCTTACTTACACCAAGACTGTTGTTGTAAAACATTGTTTTCCTCATAGGTGAAGGTTTTAGAAATAGCACCATGTCCAAAGCTCCACCACAGTATGTGATGATGTCTGTCCAACATCCGCATTACTGCCGTAGTAGGCAGTAAAATGTATCACAGTAATTAATCCATGCATGTAATATATATATACTTAGCACAAAAAGTAAGGACATTTGTGTTTGGTAGATTATCTCTTTGTTGTAACAATACTTCTTGGCAATAAATCTGATATCAGGCACCTGATGCTCAGCACCTGGGGTACCAGAAGCTGAAAACAAGAGTCAATAGCAACAGCAAAGTAAGTTGTTTGGCATCGGCAGGGAAGTTTTGCAAATTTTTCATGGGCGCAACCCACATACTCAGCTCTGCTGCTCATCCCACAAATGCATGTTCCTTACAAATGTGGCCCCATTTAAAAGGGAAATAAAGAGGCTTTCCAATGGTATAAGATTTATTGCCAAGAAGCATTGTTACAACAAAGAAATAATCTAGCAAACTCAAGTTTCCTTAGTTTTTGTGCTAAGTGTATGTATATATACTCCTGTACTTTCACAATGTGTGTCTGGTGTGTGGTGTGTGTCTGTGTGAGAGTCTATAAACGACCAAACTAAAGCACTTGGGGCCTCGATTATTTTTGGAGGTTGTTGGGGATGATCAGGGGCACCTATAAAAAATAGCAGAACATTAAAATTATGCGTAAATATGCAAAATATGCATTTTTCTAAAAATGGCTAAAAAACCACTTTTTTCGGCATGTCAGATGATTCTGAGCATCTTTGAGTTTTTCACCTGTATAAAAAAAAAATTCTGGGATTTAGAAATGTTTTGGCATTATGCAAAACATATGCACATTGGCAAAAATGCACTTATGATCCTAATTTTTTTTGGAGGTGGTAGGTATTGTTCCAGAGAGGACCAGAAAAATAGTAGAAAATTAAAGTAATTATAATAATTATGCATAATTATGCAAAATATGCATTTTCTACAAATGGCTAAAAACCACTTTTCTCGGCATTTCATATGATTCTGAGCATTTGGGGGGGAAGCTGAAGTGGGGGGATTTAGGGGCAGGGGGAAGGCGGTTAGCTGGCAGGATGAAGAGGAGGGAGATTTAGACGGGAGGATAATCAACCCGCTACGTTGTAGCGGGGTTATTCTAGTATATACGTATATATATATATATATATATATATATATATATATATATATATATATATATATATATATATATATAATTTTTTTAGCGAATGTCATAGTTACACTGACATTGTTGTTGTGCCACACTTTTGTACTTAAGGTGAATTATTTATTATTAAGATGAAGGCTATTTGGCCTATCCACCTCTATGAGATCCATAGTAAAGCAATGCTTCACATTTTCACACTGGAGATGCAACGTCAGTCTCAGTTCGTTAACACAGCAAGGTTTTGTGGATCCTAAAAAAACATTAAAATGACACATTGATTGTCAATGTAATTATTTGGGGGGAAACGACACTTTTATTTTCCATCTTTCAACAAGGTCTGCACTCGCCTTACTTTGAAATGATTATACATTTTGATGCTAGTCTTCCTTATGGCTCCTTTAACCCTGTCATACTGAACTGTTCAGGGCCAACACTTTTTTCCATTACTCGGCCCTAGGATGGCCAAAATGAAGTGCACTGGGCCCTCGGGGCAACATGGAGCCTTGAACAATGCTGTAACGCACAGGCTTTTTTCACTTAGCTAGCATCACTCCTCATTCTGTTAAGGTCCTTGAGTGCTGGCCATTACAGAGTGCTCTTCTCATCCGTGGCACTCCCCCAGGATGTCACAACAAGGTATTGATAACTTAAATCTCTAGTATCAGGTGGAATTTGTGAAACCCATTCTTGGTCTAATGTGATATTGAGTCTATTGGTACTTCCTGAAGAAGTGCTGGGAGTTGATGACGGTAAACAGGAATGGAATAAATGGTGCACATACTGGCTCCATATTTATTGCTCCTTTATCATTTCTATGTTATTTAGATGACGTTTCAGCCCTAAGGCCCTCTACAAAATCAACAACAATAGTAGGACACAGGCACTGGTATGTTATGTAGGACACACTCTAGTAACACATCTTTCAAAACAAATTGAACGTCTTCATTTCGAACATGCAAAATAAAAGAAAAAAAATGACCAAGCATAAATGAAAAAAACAACAAATGATCAAAATAAAACCAGAAGAATTCAACAAAATAATTCTCAATTGAGAAATATTTTAATAGAGAATCCAACGATTATTGGATAGTTGGATAGTCTCTCCTAATTATTTTAACAGAGAAGTCTCTATTATAATTAATATAATAGAGAATCCAACAAATATATATTTGAAAAGGAGCGGGAGGAAGTTACTGCTTTTAATTTCTGCCCCCTCTCTAATGCTCAATTAATGAACCTAAATCATAAATCTAGTTTTTCACACATCAGAGTGAGTCATTCTTAATATCTTTGTCACAATGGCTTAATAAACAACTAACATTTAACCCACCCTTGCCATGTAGCCAGCAGCAGTGCAGTGCCTGGGGACCAACACCACTTCTTTCCATTGCCTTGCTCAGGGGCACAGACAGGCATATTAACACTAACATGCATATCTTTTTGATGGCTTGAAGAAACCGGAGCACCCGGAGGAAACCCACGCAGACACGGGGAGATCATGCAAACTCCACACAGAAAGGACCTGGGGTGGTCTGGGGTTGGAACCCAGGACCTTCTTACTGTGAGGCAACAGTGCTAACCACTGGGACACCATGCTACCGCAAAAGTTAGTCTAATCATGGCTTCAAGGAGAATACATTTTTATGGAAGAGGCACTTGGATGATGTGTTTTGTTTGTTTAAAGGGTCCAAGACCCAAGTAGAGTCTTTTTTTTTACAGACCTCAACTCATGTTCTGAATTTCTGTCATTTACCCGTTTTCTAGATGTATGGATCATTGGAGAGAATAATTCTTTGTAAGATCTGTTCAGAAAAAAACTACTGCTAGATATAATTTAGTAAGGGAAGACTCTGATCATCTCTTACCATTAGAAATAGTCTCCCTTTAAGTCAGTTCTGCAGATTAAACTGAATTTATCAGAAAATGTATAATTTTGACAGGTATATGAGTGAAATGAAAAACAACGTTCAACAAAAGTTATATGATAAATCTGTCCTAAATAATGCTGCCACTAAAAAAAAACAAAAAAACAAAACAAAACAAAACCCAGGTCTTATTGGTTAAAAAATAAACATACAGTGAAATCAAATTGTATAATGTTTACAACAGAGTATTCTAAGGGTTGAGAACAGATAAAGGAAATAACAAAACATTGGCATATGCATATGCACTTGCAAGGAGTAGGTGTGAGGAAAACTGAGCTTCAGCAACCTTTTGAATCAATCAGTTGATCTAATCAATTAAGATATAAGACTTAGCACATAAGTTGCTAACGGTGATGTGGGAAAAAATGAAGAACGAACTGACAGATCAGTGGGACAATCCAGCTGACTCACCTGAGAACCTCACGGGAACCTCATCATGGACAATGAAAGTGGTAAAGATGAGGACCAGCATGACATGTTAATGCTCTATAATTAGAGAGGAGATAAACGCTCCAACAGAAGAAGAAAAAAACAAAAAAAATAAACTACAGCCTCTACTTAACTCCATGAAAGCCATTTGAATGAATAAAACAAAAAAACGCATGGCGGTAGAGCAGGCCCTTTCAAGTATGCAGGGTCAGATAACCTTGCTGGAGACTCCAAAGAGTTACTCCAAAAGGAGAACAAGGATTTGAGAGAAAAGGGCCAAATGTTTGAAGGCCCACAAAGGAAAGTTCAATATATGGGTATTTGGACTGTGAGCCTGAAGTAGAAATTGCACAGTCAGGTCAGTAACTGAATCGGGAACCAGAGCGATGACAGTGAGAATGCAAATATATGTGGCCAAGGAAGCTATTTGGAAAATAGCGAAGAAGGAGAGAGCGATGAACTTTCGAGGAATGAAGCTGAGGATTTTCCCAGATCTGACAGCGGAAATGGCCAAAAGAAGAGCCCAATGCCAAGAAGTCAGAGCAAAATTATGTGAAGATGAGATTAAACATGGGATAATCCATCCAGCCACACTAATCACCTTCAACGGAGGTACTAAATACTTCCGGGATCATAAGGCTCCAGAGACGTATTTCAGCAAGGTGATCAAATCCACTTTACCAGTGTGATAAGGTTTATACTGGAAAAGGGACTTGCTTATATCAAGATAGACAAGGCATAAAGGAAACAATGACTACTAACTAAAATGGAACTAGTACTGGGTAAAGTGTGGATTCATTATTTACACTGAATTGTGAATTAGCCTGTTCAATTTATTTGTTTCAATTATATTACTTATTTTAACTTCGTTGTACATTTGATATATTTTCAGTATTTTAATATGCATAGGCTAATCTCTAGGAGAGACCCAATGTCTAGATTAAAGTACACATTTTGGTTTTGTTTTAGAAAGGGTTCATTTTTTTGAATAAGACATGGGTCTATAAATAGGATAGTTATACATTATATATGTATTGTGTTGAAACTATATATTAAAACAAATTGAATTTTTACAATATGTAGAACCTCAAGAATAATCTACTGTTTCAGTGTTCAGCCTTTTTTTTCACAAATAATTGATTAATTGGATAACTGATTAGGAAAACATATGGAAATAGCCGAATCATTATTTAAAATGAAAGGAATTCCAACAAGATGTTCAGCGTGGAGGTCAGGTTACTCAGGCCGGGACCAAACATGGATGTTTGGTCTGACAGGGCGAGTGAATGCGTTTGTATGTGTGTGTCTTTAATTGATGTGTGGCTGTCTGTATGTCTATGTTTGATTGTTTTGTGTATAAATAAAAGTTGTCTTAGTCAGAGTTTTGATGTCTACTGGTTATTAGATGAACAGCAAAGTTATTATAAGTTTATTCAACTACCTAAGAGGGGACTAACAATAGCTCACATAAACATTTGTAGCATCAGGAATAAGTGAAGTAAACTCAGGGATTCAAAAAAAAGGTGAATCAGTTCATCTGGACACAATGTGTACTGACAGATACATGTCATCCCTCATCTAAGTGAGCTGCTCTTCAGGTAAGACTGAAGATATCGCGTAACACTGGAAATGAAGTCGCTGGATTTCATACATTGGGATTATTGTAGTGAGTGTCAGAAGCTTGTCTTGTCTCTGTGTGTTCTAGTGTTTGTTCTGTTTGTTTTGTTATGTGAGGTGTCATGATGCTGTCACAATGTAAAGCTTTTTTCTTTTTGTGGAGCAAAGGAAGAAACGCTAATGGGGATCCCATTAAACAAACCAAAATACTCAAATCTGATTGGCAACTCAATGGTGTATTGAAAGAACGACCTGTTATGGTATATAAAAGAGGAAAAAAACCCTGGTACACTCATATTTACCTCCTCCTAAATCCGTACCAGCCCAAGCTACCTTAGCACCTCTCCCTGAGGGCTACTGCCACTGTGGTGGTTGTAGTCAGTGTAATTATATTTCCTGCTGTAACAGCTGTAAACATGCTCACACAGGTGAAGGTATCACTATAAAAGCAGTTATTTCATGTTAAACCAAGTCGGTCATTTATCTTACCACTTGCTCTTGTGGTAAGTCATGTTGGAAAGACAAGTAGAACATTGAAAACTCATATGCTGAACACAGAAACACTGTATTAGATACAAAACAATGCGAATTAGCCAGTAAACATTTAATGTCCTGTCTATATACTGACCTTTAGCTAAAGCTCAGTCAGGGAGACTATATTTTGCAATGCGTAGTTCTGTAGTTATATTTCTTATTTTATCCTGCCATTTTGTCATGCGTGCTCACTCATATTCTCCCTCACTGTCATTGTCTGGGGCTGTTAATTGAGTTATCAGCTGAACACGTCACCCGTTCTCATCTATCCAATAGCACGGTGACACACCTGCATGGTTAGCCTATCATCTTGCTGCTATCTTTTTAAATATGGTTATCTCTGCACCTCTAGGCATTTGTGCCGCTACTATATGTGCCCGTCCGCCTCCCCACCACCACTTAGTCCTTGCAGATCATACGTTTTAGCTCTGCATCAGACTCCCCAGCCTTATGGGGCAGCATGGTGACCCAGTAGTTAGCACTGTCGCCTCACAGCTTGAAGGTCCTGGGTTCGAACCCCAAGCCGTAAGAGGCCCTTTCTGTGTGGCGTTTGCATGTTCTTCCCATGTCTGTATCGGTTCCCTCCCACCATCAAAGACATGCGTATTAGGGTTAATGCCCCTGACCTAGGCATGGCAAGATGAACTGGAATATCTATCTGTCTATCATCTCAGCTGAAGTCATGAGCCGCCACCACCACCACCACCACCAGTGTCTGGACTCCATGGGGGATACTTTGTATTATGCTGCTGCTGCTCAGGGCTGATGCCCCTCAAATACCAAATCTCCCCGATGAGTCTATGTGCCTAAGACTTTCTTGACGTGTATTGATTTCCGCTAAATAATCTGTTTTAGTAAATAATCATATTTCATTCGTTCACCATGGCTCTCCTGATTGAACTCTAGGTGTTGAGAAGGTATCATTCCCCTCAAGAGGAGGTAACTTGGGTGTTTTGCTTTCCAGGTGGGAACACTATTGGATCCACCGTCTGAGAACCCTGTAACCTGAATATAGACAGCAGCTGTGTTTCCATATTGTATTTTTATGCACATTTTGAAGCATCTCATTAGCAAAGGTTCATGATCCAATTTAAAAAAAAGTCAATTTCGCAAAAAAAGTTTGTACACTCGCTTGAGGTGGTTTTTGTCTTTTTCAAAAGGGTTAATGTGCTACATGGGATATGGAAACCCCTTTGCAGAAGAAGTTCTGATGTAACTCACATGACTGATCAGCAGTTTCCGCTGTCAGCATCTTCCCATGGCCAATAATAGCTGACGTGAAAGAACAATTACAACTTTCCCAATGGAAACAATTCCTGAAAACCTCTCTCCACTTTCTCTCGTAGATGGCCAAGGTGACTGGTTGTGTTTCCGGTTCAAAACCTCCATTTCTTCTGCTCTGCTTATTACAGCCATGATAATGTAGCCTATACCACCAACGTTTAAAGAAACTGTGCTCTGTGCAGCCTAGCTGACTCACTCCAAACCAGTTGATGGAAGTGGGCCGAATTTGTTTGTTTGTTTGTTTGTTTGTTTGTTTTTGGTGACGTTTTGAGAGCTTGCTTAAAATTCGCTTGACCATTACCGGAGTCACGGCTTATGACTTGAAGTGTTTTCTGTAATGTACCTATACTTATTGGATATTTAGATGAAGTTGTTTATGATGTTCATCTAAAGCCGAGGTTTACCTCTTCTGTCTACCTAGTAGAAATCTATTCAAAATCAACGTAATTATAATATGTTTGAATATCCTTAACCAAAACGTTGTTCTATGAAATGTAAATCTCTATATGTGGTATGAGACATAATGCTTCTTGTCACTTTGTTTGAAGGGATTTGATGGGCTGGAGTTCCTGTCACTGTTCAGAGTTTTGATTCACTGAAGACCTCTTGATTGGTTTTCCTTTTTTTTAAACCCCCCCCCCCCACCACCACCTATTCTCCCCGATTGTACTTGGCGAATCACCCCACTCTTCCGAGCCGTCCCGGTCACTGCTCCACCACCTCTGCCAGTCTGGGGAGGGCTGCGGACTGCCACGTGCCTCTTCCAATACATGTGGCGTCACCAGCCGCTTCTTTTCACCTGGCAGTGAGCAGTTTTGTCAGGGGGACGCAGCACGTGGGAGGACCATGCTATTCCCCCCAGCCCCCCCTCCCCCAACAGGCGCCCTGACCGACCAGAGGAGTTGCTAGTGCAGCGACCAGGACACACCCCCACATCCGGCTTCCCACCCGTAGACACAGCCAGTGGTGTGTGTAGGGATGCCCGACATAGCCGGAGGTGACGTGGGGATTTGATCCGGCGATCCCCATGTTGATAGGCAATGCAATTGCCCGCCATGCCACCTGGATGCCCATTGGTTGGTTTTCTCCCCCGAGTGGTGGAACATGATTATCTAATCACCATCAGAGGTGTTACTAGTGTGTGGCCTACACAGCATACCAGTGCCTGTGTCCTACTGTTATTGCTGATTTTGGAGAAGGCCTGAGGGCCCAAATGCAATCTAAATAAAATAGAAATAAAAAGGAGGTATACATATGGAGCCGGTGTGTGACGCCCCCCCCCCTACTTTCAACTCTACTTCTAGTGAGCAGCACCACTACAGCCGATGGTGTGTGTTACTTTGCCATTATATAGTTAACAGTAATGGCGTTAACAGTCAACAGTATCGGCGTAAAATCTCTGCCAAATCAAATATGAAGATCATAAATCAGATTTCCATTCCGGATAGGTCGAGAGACAATTTACCAACGACCGCCACCGATACTGTTGGCCAGCAGGGTGCAGGTGGAAACTATACTACTGTTGGGTAAAGGAGAAAGGGGGGGGGCATGTCCAGAGGCAGCAGGAGAGGAGGAAGGGTAGGAGTGTGGAGGTGAGAGTCGCAACTTTGAATGTTGGCACTACGACTTGCAGGTGGCTGGCGTGACAGAGGAAGATGCAGAGGACAGGAGGAGATGGAAACGGATGATCCGCTGTGGCGCCACCTAGCGGGAGGAGCCAAAAGAAGAAGTAATAGTAGTAGTAGTAGTTAACAGTGACGGACCATCATCACTAAGAGAGCACTGTTGTCCCCCCTTGAGAACATTTGGCTAATTTAGACCCCTTTGGTAAGAAAATAACATGACTATTGATAAATCTCTCTCCGACAGTGATGGGCCAAGTTCTTTCCAGGTTACACACCAGCAAAGACTATTCCTTGTCCACATTTTCTCTCCTCTTACTGTTCATATGTCCATGTGGCTTAATTTGGACATTGTCATAAAAATAATTGGTTTGCCTCAATAAAGTGAAATGTTTGAACATCATCCTTATCCTGACAGCTCCAACAATGATGCAATATCTAAACAGTAGGATAGCGTGAGACAGATTAAGGCCTCTTGATTTAATTTCCAATTATGACTTCATTAGGGGAAAAGGCAGTACCAGGGGACGTAATTTGCAGCTATATGATTCACACAACGAGATCCCGGTCTTAAAAAACGAAAAAAAATAAAAATAAGTATGGGCCCCCTTGATTGAAATGGCATCAAAATAAAAAGAGCTCTTAATTGCTTAAGATGAGCAATGAGCAACAACATTTCTTCAAAAAACAACGATAACAGACAAATAATTGGCAAAGAGGTGAGATGCTGCACGCAATCAAGCAAAACCAATTCAGCAGCACCAGAGCCACACTTCAGACTCACGCATACACACCACCATCATCATCATCATCATCATCATCATCATCATCATCATCATCAGCGGTCACATGGGTTGAGTATGACCGTCCTCCCTCTGGCTCTCTCTGGGTCCTCAGGTGGGTGTAGATGCTGATCCTGGAGCCACATAATGGGAGGACTCCTGCACGTGACAGCTTACGTGGAGTGGCTGATGTGCCTGCAGCCATCACACGGTCCTTGGCAGGGAGAGACCAGAGTCCCATGTCATGGAGAACCAAGACGACTGGGGAGCACCCTCTGTTGCAGCCTTCATCCAGCTTCACTGCCGTTGTGGCCTGGAGACATCTTCCACCAGTTCCACCGTTGAGATCTTTGTTGGATCGTGCTTTGTTTGGAACCTCCCACTTGACCTATCCGCCTTGGGTGACTCTACTCTCATATCACCTGACACTGGGCCGGATCCACCCACAGTCCGGCAGATCCGCATAGGAATCATATCTGCCCATAGACCACCCCCCGGCTCTGTGCCGATTCTGGCTGATCATTATAGCAATCACATCCGCTCCTAGACATACAGTGGGTCCGTACCAGCTTTGGGCCAGGTACGACCCAAAGCCGGTACAGCTCCCTAAGCCGGATCCACGTCCGTATTGGCCCCTTGTGCAAAAATCCGTTTCGCAGGTCCGCGCCGGTCCCATGATACATCTGGCCCGGATCTGGCCCAGTTTCACCAGCTCCGGACGGCATAGCTATTGGGATCATCGGTACATGCAAGCCTCTCCAATACGGCAAGGTAGTGATCCAGGAGAAGACACACACACGCACACACACACACACACACACACACACACACACACACACACACACACACACACACACACACACACACACACACACACACACACACACACGCACACACACAGAGACACAGCAAATGTGTTGTTATGAAGCCACCCTTCTGTTTACATCTTATTTGGTGAGGTATTGATTTCTTACCTGGCCTCCTGCCCTCTCTCCCATCGCCATCCTGCCCAGAACAGAGGGGAGTACAGCCAGGACTGTTGTGTGATTGTATGTGTTGTAGATACAATGACAATGGTTCAATATAAGATAATATTGTGTTGTCCTATGCAGACGTAACACCCTGCCGTCTCTCCCTCCCAGCAGGGGAAATATGATCCAGTAGCAGGAAGCCGGACCAGCTAACAACGGAGTTCCCTCATAAATACCCTCCTGCTGACGGTCTTGACACTGAACCCCCTACGTACAGCGACGACGTAGGCAGAAGTATTTGCTGCGGGTGATATATTAAATCAAACACTAGTCAGAGTGTGAAACACAACGTGTGAAGCCTTGGTGTTGTTGTGAGACTTCTGTGAAAACTCATTCTCCATTTGCCTTTTGTCAGGGTACATAGGGCCCGTACAGTGGTGAAGACAGATTTCATTGGATATCCGTTTGATATTCAAATTCAGCGGCTCATAACTTCTCACTCCTATGGAGTGGACATTTCAAAGTTATTCAGTTTTACATTTCCTGATTTGTGAATTTGTAATCTACAGTGTTTTCTTCACGAGTTATTTTTTTGTGGCACATTAGATTGACAAGAACCTAATGTGGAGATGTCAGACCAACTGCAGATGGTTAAGAACGATTCGTGGACTGGTTCACAAATACAGACTTGCCTGTCAAGCCCCAACAAACAAGGACATAGTTTATGAAGATGTCTGTGAATGTTCTCATTCATCCAGGTTGTCATGGTTATCCAAAGGAGTTGAATCAAGTGCAACTGGGCTTGGTATATATCCGTGAAGACGTTTCGCCTCTCATCCAAGAGGCTTCCTCACTTCGTGCCTTTCTGACTAGACCAAGCTAGACTGACTGGCTGGTGATGAGACTCAGCATTTATCCTCTAGGAGTCCTTGTCAGAGCTATAGATGTCCATGGCCCTTTTCTGTTCCGATGTTTACCAACGTCCATCGCTAACAGAGCCATAGATATGAGTGGCTCTTTTGTGAACCGATGTTTGGCCGCGCCCGTCGTTAACGCAGCTATTGATTTGCATTTGTTTAGTGGTGGTTGGGGGTGTTAGTTTCCACTTCATTGTTCAGTGGTCATGAGAGTGGTTGGAGCCGTTAGTGACCGACTGTTGTTCTTGGAGGCTAGGCTTCTTGAGTCTCCTGGGTAGAGATGAAAGGAAGGCATTGTAAGTGGGTGATAGGTGGTGTCGCAGACCTCCTCCTCTGTTGAGGGATGGTTTTTCCAGTTTCGCATAGACGGCTTCCTTCACCCCTCTTTCAAACCATCTATCTTCTCTGTCCAAAATGTGTACGTTGCTATGAAGAGCTGTGCATTCATAACGTGGTGGGGCAGGGTACGTACCACCTGGTCTAGCTGGGCAACAGACACAGCAGCTGGACTTGTTAAATATGGACTACATCTATCAACATGTACTAGAGTTTAAATAAGATGTGCTTCTAGATTTGTGAAACCTGTGTATTTTTTTAATTTTTTAATTTTTTTGGGGGGAGGGTATTTTTCCCCCTTTGTTCTCCCAGACTGTACTTGGCCCACTCTTGCGAGCCGTCCCGGTCGCTGCTCCACCCCCTCTGCCGATCTGGGGAGGGCTGAAGACTACCACATGCTTCCTCTGATACATGTGGAGTCGCCAGCCGCTTCTTTTCACCTGACAGTGAGGAGTGAGGAATTTCGCCGAGGGGGGGGGGCGTAGCGCGTAGTGCAGCGACCAGGACACATACCTTACATCCGGCTTCCCACCGGCAGCAGACACAGGCAGTTGTGTCTGCAGGGACGCTCGACCAAGCCGGAGGTAACACGGGGATTCGAACCGGCGATTTCCGTGTTGGCAGGCAACGGAATAGACCGCTACTCTACCCGGACGCCAAACCTCTGCAATTGTTTTGTGAAATACAATCAAAATAAAAATAAACTTCCGCGAATCGGTCTGAATTACAGTTGGTCTGACATCTCCACATTCGGTTCTTGTAAATTTAAAGCGTTTTGAAACACAACATCAAAACCGAGGAGAAAAAACCAATTCATAAAGAAAACACCGTAGAATACAAATTCCCACATCAGGATATATCAAACGCAATGAAGCTACGAGCCGCTGGATGTGAATATCAAACGGATATTGAACGTAATGTGTCTTTACCGCCGCAGGGCCGGTCCTATGCTATTCTGGGCCGGGGAGCAACCATCGCTCACCGCGCCCCCCCCCAAAAAAAACAAAAACCCACAGACATGCACGACCGTGACAACCACCAACAGCCATAAAGCCTAGGCCTACGCACGCACGCATACACCACACAGCTGTGTGTGGGGTGAGCACAGACAGGCTAGCAGAAGAAACAACCAATTCAAAATAACATCAGCCACATGACACAATTACAAGCAACCATGCCACAGCGGGCTATTGTAAAGTCCTCCTCATTATCTTACCTTCAAACTTGACACGTCGTGTCTTGACCGCTGCAAATGTTGCAATTGTGTCATTGTAATCCACCTGTCTTGCCACGCGGTTCTCGATGGACAACACAGCCAACGCAGACAGTCTTTCTTGGGACATCGTTGATCTCAAATACGTCTTGATCAATTTCAATTAGCTGAAAGAGCGCTCTGCACTTGCGACTGAGAATGGAGTTTTAAGAAACACCTGGCAAGCGGCAGTAGTGTTCGGAAATGCCGTTTTCATGTCTCTCTCAACTAAAACATCCGGCATTTCAGAGGGTTTTTTTTACATCAGCTGGGAGCAGAAGTGACAAAAATCCAAATTCACTGTCCAGTTCTCCACCATCAAACCTCCCCACAAACTCCGCGAGCTCTTGACAGGCCTCTCTGTGGTTGTCAGTCAGGTTAAAATTTTTAATGTCCTCCGAAACGCAGAAAAGACGATCGCACTGACTCAAATATGAAAAACGCTCTTCTGTCTAAGTTATCACTGTGTCGATCAAGTGGTTAAAAAGCTCACTCTAAACTTGTCCTCCCCTGTCAAAGGCTCATCGACTGACATTTCACCGGAAAGTCGTTTTCGGCGTCGCGTATGATGTTCAGGGAAAGCCGGTGGAACGTCAATATTCTCTGCAAGTTCTTTTGCTTTTTCAACAGTATCATGGAAACCGTTCAGTCGACATTGCTCCATCTCTTCTTTTCCAGCTGTGACAACTCTTAATGCATCACCGATGCTCAAATGTCGTGACTGCAGGACGACACTGGCCTGATTGACTGTATTCAGCACTTTGTGCCAAACAACTAAGCTGACCAAAAAGTCAAATGTTTCAATTGCCTGTACGAGACTTGTGACTTTAGAGGTGGTCTCGGAATCATAGGTGCTATCTTCACTGATGGCTATGAGTGCATCTATGACCTGGGGTAGCTGCTCAATTACCGTTCTTGTCGCGTCAGCGCGAGCGCTCCATCTGGTCTCTGAGAGAGGTTTCAGTGTGATGCGTACATGTTTTTCAAGAATCCCCCAACGTTTCGTTGATTTTCCGAATAATTTGTATAGCCGATTTAGCACTCCAAAAAAATTCTTGGCCTCGTTCAAGGACTCGGCTGCTTGTTCAATGGCCAGATACAAGTTGTGAGGGCAACAGGGCACAAAGAAAGCCCGCTTGTTAACCTGCTTCACCCTTGCTTGTACTCCCCTGTGCACACCCCTCATGTTGGCCCCATTATCGAAACATTGTCCCCTGTAATCATCAATGTTAATGCCATATTTAGCCAGCTTTTCCAGCAGTGTATCTGCAAGTGCCTCGCCCGTTGTGCTTTTCACAGCAATGAATTCAAAAAAGCTCTCATGCACCTCTACCTTCTGGTCTGTTGTAACATATCGCAAAACGAGAGAGAGCTGTTCTTTGTGCGACACATCTGGTGTGCAGTCCATCATGATGCTGTAATACCCAGCTGTTTTGACCTTCTGCACCATTTTTTCCAACACTGCCTAAGGTAGGAGTCCAATAAACTCATTTTGAATGTTTTTGCTGAGGTAGTGGGTAGTCTTGGAATGATTGAGATGTCGTGCTAATGGAGCATCATATTTGGCCAAAAATTCCACAAGCTTGAGAAAATTGCCGTTGTTTTCTTGGTAAAGGCGATCGACACTTCCTCTAAATGCAAGGTTTTGTAATGCAAGAAACATGATGCAATCCAAAATTTAGCTAAGCACTTCATGCCACCGTTGTCTCTCACTGAGAAGCTCTGCTTGCTGGTGGCTGTCCATCGTTGTACCAGTAGCCAAAGCGAATTCCAGATTTTTCCACTTTGAAAAATTGTCAAGATGAGAACGATAATTCTCGTGTTCAGTCAGTCTCGTTGATAACTTGACCCAGTTTGAAAAACCAGTCATGTAGATCCCTTTGTCAGTTCCAAACAAACTTACAACAGAAACAGAAGACGGTATTGGCAGACTTTGAGTAGACTAACCATGGCCGAGGTACTTTTAGGGCACCGACTGTCCTGGTGTAATTATCTGGTGTGAAACGACGGCCATCCGTTTTAGGGAAATCAAAATCGGTCACCTGCAGTGGATTATTTCTATGTCCATTCTGATGTCATCATCCTGCATTTTGTCTGGCCACTGTGCAGGATCAAATAAGTCCAACTCACGCTCCCCATCACTTTCGTGACTTCCCTCTTCCTCCACAGATTCTTGATGGTCGTTTGCATTCTCGATAGCGGTGGAGGTGCTAGCACAAGCGCCACGGTCGCTTTCCGCTCCGGTATCCTCTGCTGCTGAGTTAGCACACGTGGTGGATGTGCTAGCTTCATTGCTATCCATAGTATCCTCCAAGTGTTCTGCTGCCCGAACGTGAAGCCAAGCACTGTATACCTTCTTTGCGTTTTCTGCCTCTTTTTTTTGTATTTTCTACCTTACGTTTCTGTAATTTTCTTTTCTTACAACCAGATTTGTTTCCAGATATTTTTTTGGTTAGTAGAACCGAATTTCACGTCTTCACCATAGGCTATACTAACTCATGGGGGAGAGGGAGGACGACACAACTTTTGATACATTTTTGAAAATAAATCGTTATCAGAAAATAGGGAAACTGCCAGAAGGAGCAACATACAGGGCCTCTGTGCACTGCTGAGACACACAATTAACAATCCCTGCACTTACAGCAGAATCAGCGCAGAAAGGTTTTTGGTTTTTTTTCTGGGCCCCCCTCCAGACATGCGCCCGGTGCGGTTGCTCCCGTTGATACCCCCGCAGAACCGGCCCAGTACCGCAGTATTAACTTTGGATCTGACAATTCCCTCTGAAGTGTTTCTGCCCGCCTGAAGAAAACGGACAAGCCTAAACAGGAGCGCATCAACAGGGAGGATCTCCATAAAGCTGCTCGGTAAATCTCTTCCTCCGTGTAACGGCTCAGCTATACTCAACTATGTAGTGAGGCCTCGCTGCATGTTGTGTGCTAGTACAGGCCTAAGTGAATGTGTAGCGACCTCACAGCTTCTCAGCCTTTCTCTCTAGCTAACAGAACTGGTGGGACGGTGAACTGGAACAATAACAGCATTTATTTAATTAACACCGCAGTTAGTTTTCGGGGGGGCTGCAAATCGTTCGTATAAAGTTCGCACATTGCTACTCAATTACCGTCAACAGTGTCTGCTCTGCTGGATGAAGAACGACACCGCAGCGCCTCGCTGCACGCCGAACAACAGCAGAAAACTTTGTTCCAAGACGAATTCCTCCTTAAGCCCAGTGCTAAAGTGGACGAAGCCAAGGGGCAGGGAATACTCTCAGGTGGGAGTTGGGAGAAAAGGAAGGGAGAGACATCCAAACTGCCCAATAGGTTTGCTGACGATGCCGCTCCTACTGCAGAACGGTCAGTTCACCTCAAACACGGCAGCCGTCGTCCATTTCCTTTAGACCCGACAGCCTACCCGAACTCCTACAAATCCATTTTACAGCTGCTAACCTTTTGGTGACGTCATCACAATCAAACATCAACTTCTTGACACTCAAACTTTCACCGTCTTCTTTAGCCGCCACAGAAGACCCGCCCTCTGCGACAGTTCCTCTCCTTCCAATAGGCCCACAGTTCCTGACAGTCATTGATCGGCCAATGAAGTGCCCACCCATCACCAGAGGCAATTCAAGCCTCTGCAAGCCAGTCAGTCCCATGTGGCTCGCCACATCTGACTCTCACTTTGTTAGCGCTCAGCTAATAAGTCAGACTCCACTTTTGTTTTCTCCCAACATGTTTAGTTTTTAATTCATTTGTTGAAGGTTAAACGCAGACTCGGTTTTTAATGTGTATCGATAATTAAAGCTATGTTGACATTTACATATTAAAGGTATGGTATCACTAGATTAGCATTGTTGTATCTCCCTTACAGTATTGAGTAACTTATACTGCTAGGTTTATAACATAAATCAGTCGAGAGAGGGATTCGAAATTTGCCGTCGTGACAGCCGGTGGTTTTATTATACAACAACTTTCACGTGACACTTCAAGGCACCCGTAATATCAATACCCTGATCCGCCTATAGGTGGCAGCAACGGAACAGGTATAATCACAATATATAATAAGCATATTATGTGAGAAACAATAAAAGCAATTGGGTAATTGTGCTTCATAGTTTGAAACCTTTTATTTTAATCTCCAAACAGATGACATGTGTACAAATACACATATAAGAATAGGAATTTAGACTGCACTTTAACTCAAATTGTAAACCATGTTTTTATTTATTATTATTATTATTATTGTGATTTATTGCTAAATTAAGTAAATATGACATATACGTATATTGACAATTATTTGTTAATTCAATTGAGAAACGCATGACTCTATGATAAAACCGATTTTTATTGGCAGTTTGTATTAGAACCCAATGCAGACAAACTTAATTAAATATTGGCTTATGTATTTAGATAAATAAGTGTACAGGCTTAGCAGGCGGTGATAAAGCCGCTCAGGGGACAGTCTTCAGAGGCAGCGGGGCAGCCAGTCAGGGGACAGGCTTCGGAAGCAGCGGGTAAGTCGCTCACGGGACAGGCTTCAGAGGAGGCCCGGCAGCTGCTCAAGGGACAGGCGTCATAGGAAGCGGGACAGCCCCTCGGGAGACAGACCTCGGAGGCAGCGTGGCAGTCACTCGGGGGACAGGTTTAGGAGGCGGTCGTAAATCCTCTCAGGAGACAGGCGTCGGAAGCAGCGGGACAGTTGCTCACGGGACAGGCTTTGGAGAAGGCCTTGCAGCTGCTCAAGAGACAGGATTCAGAGGTAGTGGGACAGCCGCTCGGGGGACAGGACTCAGAGGCGGTCGGGCAGCCACTCGGGGGACAGGACTCAGAGGCGGCGGAGCAGCCACTCGGGAGACAGGGGAACAGGCTTCAGAGGCGTGGCTGACGGCTCAGGACAGACCACATTTCGGCAGAGACAGCCGAAGGCACAGGGACAGATCTAATGTCGGCAAAGACAGCTGACAGCACAGGAACAGACCTCTCATCGGGAAAGACGGCCGACGGCACAGGACCAGTGTGCACGTCGGCAAAGATGGCCGATGGCACAGGAACAGATCTAATGTCGGCAAAGACAGCTGACAGCACAGGAACAGACCTCTCATCGGGAAAGACGGCCGACGGCACAGGACCAGTGTGCACGTCGGCAAAGATGGCAGATGGCACAGGAACACACCAACAATTTTGGAACTCGGGAACACTGGGCAGCTGAGGCTCGGGGACGCTGGGCAACTGAGACTCAGGGTCGCTGGGCAGCTGAGACTCGGGGATGCTGGGCAGCTGACTGTTGGTGATGCTGGGCAGCTGAAAATCTGGGATGCTGGGTAGCTGAAACTCAGGGATGCTGGGTAGTTGAGACCTGGTAACGCTGGGCAGCTGAGACACGGGGACACTGGTCAGCTGAGACTTGGGGATACTGGGCAGCTGAGGTTCAGGGATGCTGGACAACCGAATTCGACAGGTGGGCTTAGGTAACCAGATTGCAATGACAAAGACAGGTTATATTATTTTTTAAAAGTTGTTGTTGGCCTTTTGTTAGTGGGTTGAAGAGTGAAGGGCTCTTTTAACAAAAAAAGTCTCTGTCAAAGGGGGAACAAATGCATCAAAACATCCTCCTCATCCTTGCCAAGAAGCGCCTGATACGGCCCTTCTTGGGCTTGACTTTATTTTCTCCCATGGCCTCCATCTCCCCTTTATTAGGAGAGGATGTTTCCTTATTCAGGGCTGCGTCACTCTGCTGCCAAAGCTTGGCATCTTCAGCGAAGCGTTTCACCCGCTCCACAAGAGGCTCAATGGTGGCAGCTTTTGACTTCTCTAACTCCATTACGAAATTGCTCTCCCATAGAGCATATATCTGCAGGGCCTCCACCTCCTGCAGGAGCTTGTCGTTGTCCTGGAGCACTGACTGTTTTTCTTGCTCAATGGCCTCCTTCAAAGAGCAAGCGACCTGTGCCTCTCTTGATTTGAGAATACACATGGTCTGGAGGGTCTCATTTTGGCAGAGGAGGTTCTTTTGATAATTAAGGAGATGCTCCTTCTCCTCCTGCCACTGCTGGAGGTGTCTATGTAGCTCCTCCTCTGCCTCAGAAACAATCTTTTTATTGCGCTGCTCCCAAAGATCAGCATCGTCAGCATGGCGCTCCACCTGCTCCACTAGTGCATTTATTTTCTTAATAGCAGCAGCATTGAACTTCTCCTCTTTCAGGGCGGCAGCGCTCTCCAGGGCAGCATGTCTCTGCAGGGCCTCCACCTCCTGCAGGAGCTTGTCTTTATCCAGGAGAATTGATTGCTTTTCTTGCTCAATGGCCTCCTTCGCAGAGCAAGCGGCCTGTGCCTCTTTTGATCTGAGAAGACACTCGGTCTGGAGGTTCTCATTCTGGCAGAGGAGTTTGTTTTCATAAATGGCTCTCTCCTGGAGAGACCTCTGGATGTGTGCAGTCATGTTCAGGATGGTTTGCAAAATATTTTCCACCTCTGCCATCCTCATCCTTTCTTCTTGCCATTCAGCTGACTTTTTTTCTTGCTCAATGGCCTCCTTGGTGGAAAGAGCGCCATTTGCCTCTTTGTATTTGAAGAGTTCCCCTTCATAAAAGGGTCTCCCCTGGATAAATCTCTGGAGGTGTGCAGTCTTCTCCAGGCATGTTTGCACAAAGTCAACCACATCTCTCATCGTCATCATGTCCTCCTGCAATGGAGTGGGGCACATCTCTTTACTATGAGGGCCCTGCTTTCTGCATCTCCTTGCTTCCTGTGTTACAGTTGTGGGTCTCTCCATCCTGTTGTTTTCCTCTTCTGTAATCACACACTGTAATACAGAACAGGATCAGTTAAATTACAACTTTTGTCAAAACCGATTTCCTTATATTTTTGTTAAATAATGAGGACAGTGATGTACACTATGTTTGCTGTACAACAGATGGAAAATATCAATGAATATCTGCTGAGAAGGTGCTACGGCATCAGTTATGGGTAAGCGAAATTTCCTAAGATTTTGAATGAATGAATGAATGAATGAATGATGTTTTTTTTCGAAAATGTAAAGAAGCACGATATAGCATACAGATAAACGATTAACAATATTCTGAAGTGATCAACAAACCCACACATCAAACTCAGTGAACAAATCTCTGTGTAACACCCGTCCCACGTAGCTATATAGTTTTCACTGTATAACTAAGGTTTGTAGTACGATGGGCGGGGCCCTGGGTACTTTTAACAAATGGCTGCCGTGCTAACCTGTGCACAATAAATGAAATTCCTAAGCTAACCCTTTTTCTTTTAAGCAAAAATGAATTTTAATTGCCGACGGTGCCTCCATTTAGCAGGAATATAGATATACTACCTTTTTTTAATCCTACTAAGAATTATGTTTTAAAGTATTTGTTCCCTAATGAACAATTTCTTTAACCAGTATTTATACTTCTAGCCCAAAATAAACCTTCACGAAATGTAAACATGACACACACAATACTTTAAATGCAAATTATGAATTTAGTAAATGTAAAAGACAAATATCTAAATCAATAGTAAAAGATAACAATTCTTCAAAGGACAAGATACTTCACATCACTTGAATATATTGACCTTTTGATAATGGGCTTTCCAATTAAATTCCATTTGACTTTAAACACTTTTCTTATTTCGTTACCTATGTACCTCCTATCCAAAGGGCCCACACACACCCTCAATACTGCAAAAAACAAACAACAGAACGTCTCTTTTTTCAAAATGAAACCTTGCAGGCCTGAGTCGATGCTTGGGACCAAAAAACAAATGGCCGTTTCACTTGAGTACGTCAAGCAGCAAAATAAAACAGCAGGTGCATTGGTGATTGTCACACACAGACCATGAGTTGGAAGCAAGCCCCCACGGACCGGAAAGAATGTGTGGAATGTGCTTGTGAACGCGCTGGGCCCAGCGGTGGCAAGTACGTTGGTCAGAAACAGACCATAATTAGCTGACATACCATATTAAACAACAGATTTATATTAAATTAATATATACGTCTGTTTTAATTGACATCACTGTATAGCCCATATTCGAATTTTACCTTGGAATACACTCTGTGGCGTTCGCTGGAGGGTCGGTGATCAGCGTGGATGGTGATCAATGACTGATCAGCTGGGAGCGCGTGCATGCAGGCTGGGGCCGGCAAGATCGTGCACATCAACGGCGCCCAGACGTAGGTCCCTAAATAGGTTCCTAGAGGTAGGTGGTGAATTAAATGGCGAATTAAAAAAGGAAAAAACACTCAGATGTCAAAACCTGACAATATACAGAGATGATTCCGACTTTGGTTAGTAGCCACAACCAATTTCCTTTCTCGTCATTATTCTCTCCTTCCCCACGGGGAAGTGCAGTAGAGAGGTAAAAAAGAGAGTGCAGGCAGGTTGGAGTGGGTGGAGAAGTGTGTCAGGAGAGATTTGCGACAGAAGGGTATCAGCAAGAGTTAAAGGGAAAGTTTACAACATGGTTGTGAGACCAGCTATGTTATATGGTTTGGAGACAGTGGCACTGACGAAAAGACAGGAGGCGGAGCTGGAGATGGCAGAGTTGAAGATGCTAAGATTTTCACTGGGAGTAACGAAGAAGGACAGGATTAGGAACGATTATATTAGAGGGACCGCTCAGGTTGGACGGTTTGGAGACAAAGCAAGAGAGGCAAGATTGAGATGGCTTGGACATGTGTGGAGGAGAGATGCTGAGTATATTGGGAGAAGGATGCTGAATATGGAGCTGCCAGGGAAGAGGAGAAGAGGAAGGCCAAAGAGGAGGTTCATGGATGTGGTGAGGGAAGACATGCAGGTGGCTGGTGTGACAGAGGAAGACGCAGAAGACAGGAAGAAATGGAAACGGATGATCCGCTGTGGCGACCCCTAACGGGAGCAGCCGAAAGTAGTAGTAGTATTGTCTCCTTCCCCATGCTGGCGGACGTGAAAAAGTCTTTTGGGGCCCAGGTGCAGTACCGAGCTTGGTCCCTATTAAATGCGCTACTGAGCACTGGCTTCATGCGCCATTGAGCAACTTCCATAGGAATGAATGGGGGGGGGGCGTTCCCCGTGGTGTATCCAGTCTATAATACATCCATGGCTGGAACCAGGGTGATGGCTGACGAATGAAGCGAGTCAGGGCGATGAAAACCACGAGTGAAACCCAGGCGGGAAATCGTCAACATGTCTGGATGAAGGGAAAAGCTGAGTGGAAGACATCGACTTGTCTTTAAGGTCCAAGGGGTACTTCCTGGTCCTCTCGGTCTTCGGCAGATTATACACGTCCTTTACACATTGGGAAACTCTGCATTCACCGGGTAAGGTACATGACGCTCCGCTCCCTCTCTCTCTTGGTGTTGTCAGTACGTCCTTCACACAGCTGTCTGCTTGTCGTCTGACTCAGCCCCTGAATCGGACCTACGGGGTCAACTTGAGTTTTCCGCCCCTCAGCTATTCTGATTGGCTTTTAAGTTGGCCACAACCAATGCAATTAACAAAATATCCTGACAGACAACCAAATACGGCCAAGAGTTAGTTTGTGCACTGTCCACGTTTTTCCCTTGACTTGTATAGCCAAACTATTTAAATCTCAATCAACTTTATTGACACTACAATGAACGTAACGCAATAACATTTATCAGCCTATATTGCTTTTCTTTTTCTTTTTTTTTATTCACATGAACTGCATTAAACGTTCATCTTAACTGATTTTAATGAAATACTCTTTTAAACGTTATTAAGTCATATGTATTTGTCTGAAATGTCAGATTTTTAGACGGGGCTACACCCTCCCCCATCTAAAAGTCCTAGGTGTCCCCATCAGACTCTGGCTCTCATACCA